>NC_047174.1:2020000-2192500 GCF_009819705.1 Hippoglossus hippoglossus
ATTAGTCCCACAGTGACAATGGAGAAATTCACTTTCACTTTTGATTCTCCACAAACTCAAATACTCAAATGGTTGATAAACGGTAGAAACATATGTTGTCACAGTATAAACACATTGAACGTGTTTTCTCACCTGGATATATCTGCGGCATGTCTCTGCAATAAAAACACACACAGAGAAACTTTCAGTCGACACAACTTAACAAAGCTGCATAAAGGTCAAATAAAAACACCAGTCGGTTTTAAACATCAGAAGCTGCTCAGCTCGAGCTTTCCTCCGGGACACAGAGTGGTAAATACCTGACGGGTTGATAATCTGTACTGTGTCGATGCATTGCAGAGGTTCAGCCGCTCACAGCCTCTTATTTCAACCACCTTAATGTAAGAAGCCTACTTACGAAATGGACTGATAGTCTCTGGATGTGGACGCGTCTGACATGTTGGCCCCACACTCTGCTGCAGAATCAAGAAAACGCCCTGCAGTCGCTGAACGCCTGATGCACTTTCACTTTCACTTTCTACCACAGAGCACAGTGGGGGGGGGGGGGGGGGGGGCGGAGACGGAGGCAGAGACGTGGCAATGTTTACTGTAGATGACCATGGTGGTGGTGGTGGACGACCGCGCTGAGGAGTGAAGCATGAGAGACCGTGGTAAGATACAGATATCATCTTGATCGCCCCCTGGTGGCTGGTTGCAGTATAGGCCATACACTCTGCCTCCTCCATGTCGGTGGATGGGACATGGACCAAAAAGAAAAAGTACGCCTTGAATAAACTTTCTCAGATGTGGTTTCTGTCAGTTTCGGTCGTTCGTATCACACTGATGTTTGTTCAAGTGCAATTAATGACTAAAATGTTGGGGGTATGCTTCAAGTTCAAATTTGTGCCGATGTCATGGCGCTAAAAAGACTTTTCAGAGAAGATAGTAACTCAATGCTCCTTTAAAGGTGGATAAGAGCCGTCGAGCCCGTAGAGTTTTAGATGAAGACGTGTTCTGTGAGGTATCGTCCTCCGTCATCAGTCCCATGTGTTCCTCTATAGGTCTGATTGAATTTGGCATTTTTTTAATCTTTACCTCCACCGAAGAAGTTTTGTTTTCAGGGCACATCTTTCTTCACTTGAATGGATTTAGCACGACTTCAGTCCTGCCGGGTTCTGTGGTCAGAAACCTTCTGGTGTTGGCGCTGCCGCTTCTCTTCACGGTGCAGGGAGTCTGCCGGAGATGAGCTGGACCTTAAAGTCAACTTTGTAAAGTCGCATCAACAAAACTGAAACAGACGAAACAGAAATGTTTCACGAGACTTTTATTGATTCATTTTCAAATGGAAAACAACGTTTACAGAGACAAGCGGCACAAACATGATGATTATAAATGTGATCTTAATATTTTAAGCAGCATAAAGCAGCAACAATCAGTATTTTAAATAAAAGTGAGTCTTCATTGGAAACCTCATCGGATCGGAGCACGTGTGATTCTAGTCGACGCAACTTTGAACATGACAGAAAACCTATTTCTCAAAAGCATAAATTACTGCTGACACCAATTTGCTCTTTAATCCGCATGAACCAATTTGCTTTTTCAAGTCCATCTTAAAATCTGCGCTAAAACTATAAGACCATTATAACTTGAGATAACTTTTACATTGATTTAGATACAGTGAGTTAGTTTCCTTCTCCCTCGCTCATTGTCTGTCGCCTTGATTTGAAGCTCATATTGTTTTATGACAATAGTTTCAACCTTTTCAAGCTGCTCACTTTTCAACTTGCAATAACTTTCACCTGTGCGGCTCTGATCCCATAGACCACCACCTCTTTCCCAGACATGATACAGATGAAGGCATTAATGCGGCTCTTCTGGACAAAGCTGACATGAGCCTGAAGTTTCCCACTTTCGGTTGACATGTGGTTTTGCTAAGTCTTCCTTGTGGCCCAGATCTGGCAAACTGGAGTTGTCTTTATTCCTGTTCAATGCATTTTCTTCATTTTTCTCTCCTGAATGAAAAACTATGTCGTAACATTTCTCATGACAATCTTCAGCCCCGGAACCTTCACAATTACACATACATGACACTTTAGACTTCTCACTTTAGGAATAATTAATTGTGATAATGAGATTCAAAGAGATTTTAGATTCCTTATTTTGATTTTGTGTTGTCATGCGTGTTCACTGTCCTGTCATGTTATTTCAGTTCCACGATAAGGATCACCAGAGCAATGACAGAAAGAACCCCCAACAGGCCTAAACCGAAAATCACCGGATGGTTCTTGATCCCTGAAAGAAAGAAGAAAAACACATCGATGACTCATCAGGTACAAATCACTAGATGAACAATAACGATAAAGACTTATGTTACATACTAGAATATTAACACCCGAGTAATTCTCTTAAGTAATTCCAGAGGTTCCTGGGGCCAGAGACCAAGATATTTCCGAGCCACATGAACCACCGTGCCGGTGCCCGGCAGCAAAGCCATGCCCGGGAGCAAAGCCAGGTCAGGAAGCGAAGCAGAACGACCCAGGGCCAAATCACGTCTGAGGACATGGAGGGACAGGAGAAGACGGAGGACGTCTCTGAATGGTGGTCCATGACGGAGTTGACTTTTTCTCAATGTCTCTATGAGTATTGGCTCCAGTTTGAAACACTAGATGGCGGACTGAGCCTTATTCAACACATATATGAAGATTCTTCAGAAATGTGGTAATTGGATATTAAAACCCTCATATATGAACAGTCATATAGTTTAGTTGCTTAAAAACATATTTAAGTGCAGTATCTCTTTACGCTGTCATATTTGTGTTACTATCCCTCCACTGCATCTTATCAAGAAAAACAAAGACCGATTTGTCTTCTAAAATTCTGTTAATTTGGGAAACACTCACTTTATCTGGCTAAGTCAGTATTAAAAGACAGTTTAAAGAAATCTGAAGTCACACTTACAACTGTTGATGGACCAGTTCTACAAGGAAGAAAACGAGAGAAAAACATGAGTGATGATAATCAAACGGCATCGTGATCTTTAAACAGTAACAGTAATATGTCGGTAAATCCGGTCGTCACCTGGGGGAATCCAAGAAACCTCCGGATCTCAAACTGCGCGATATCGTTGCAGCTACAGCTCAGCAGTTTCTGCTCATGGAACAGACAGTTCACTTTGAGGTGGACACGCGGGTCGTCCGTCAGCCTCCTGCTGTCGAGTACGAGGTGGTTACGATCAAAGGTGTGATACATCACCACCAGGATCGTCGGTTTATTTTCTGTAAGAACAGAGAAAAACACAACAAGCAACTGAGTCGGACACAAGTGGAAAGTAACGAGATCCGTTTGGTTTCTGTGGCTCTTTTTATTCACCTTTTCCTGTATTTTCAATCCAAGCTATAACTACTTCTTTAAGTTGATATGGCAACGATCACACACATCTAGCAGATAGACCAACATTAGCATCGTTTCTGGGCTCCTAATGAACCTCTGTGTTGTATTTACTCTCCTGTTTGCTCTGTTTTGGTCTCCACCCACTCATTTCTCACCAGGAATGTGTCTGAGGGACAAACCCACGTCGGTTCCAACTCGTGAAGTGATGGGACAGAAGAGCAGACAGTAGTCACATTCTTCAGGAGTGGTGACCTCAGTGTGTCCGTTGTTTTTAATTATCTTTACAAAGTCTCCATGAGTGTCGTTCGTTTTTCCAGTCAGGACCACAAAGAACTTACTCCAGGACTCTGAAGGCAAAACAGAGGAGAAGAACATGATCATTAATCTGCATCAGGATTTTGTGCAACAACACATCCTGAGCGATCTCATGTGTGTGTTCTTACACTGAACCGCATCAAAATTCGTTAAATTAGCAACTGACTGAATTTAAAATCTACTAAAAAAGAGGTGTGTCCTGTTAATCAAGAGTAACAACAAATATTCGGCATTGGTTTGAAATCAGTGGGTCACATGACATGAAAGTTAATTAACGTTTTCGAAATTATTACATTATATTATGATTATATCAAATTATACTCATATAAAATAGAGGACACGTTAAAATCAGATAAAAAGAGGCAATAATATCTGACTTGATTTGGAGTCGGTTTCCCATATGACACTTTTATTATTATTTATTCCATTTTAAATATGTATTTCTCATTTAATATATCAGAAACACTGAACTCTATTGAATGAGGTGTGTCATGTTGTGGAGTCAGAGGCTGAAAGGACAGAAAACAGTGAAGTTATCTTATCTCAGAACACTTCCCTCATTAGTTAGATACTTTATATTCCTACAATAAGAACTAGACATTGAAATGAAGGATTATTCAGAGACATTCTAGTTTCTAGCAAAGAATAAAATCAAATGAAATAGTCATTAGTCCCACAGTGACAATGGAGAAATTCACTTTCACTTTTGATTCTCCACAAACTCAAATACTCAAATGGTTGATAAACGGTAGAAACATATGTTGTCACAGTATAAACACATTGAACGTGTTTTCTCACCTGGATATATCTGCGGCATGTCTCTGCAATAAAAACACACACAGAGAAACTTTCAGTCGACACAACTTAACAAAGCTGCATAAAGGTCAAATAAAAACACCAGTCGGTTTTAAACATCAGAAGCTGCTCAGCTCGAGCTTTCCTCCGGGACACAGAGTGGTAAATACCTGACGGGTTGATAATCTGTACTGTGTCGATGCATTGCAGAGGTTCAGCCGCTCACAGCCTCTTATTTCAACCACCTTAATGTAAGAAGCCTACTTACGAAATGGACTGATAGTCTCTGGATGTGGACGCGTCTGACATGTCGGCCCCACACTCTGCGGAATCAAGAAAACGCCCTCCGGTCGCTGAACGCCCTGATGCACTGTCACTTTCACTTTCTACCACAGAGCACAGTGGGGGGGGGGGCGGCGGAGACGTGGCAATGTTTACTGTCGATGACCATGGTGGTGGTGGTGGACGACCGCGCTGAGGAGGGAAGCATGAGAGACCATGTCAGATACAGATATCATCTTGATCGCCCCCTGGTGGTTGCAGTATAGGCCATACACTCTGCCTCCTCCATGTCGGTGGATGGGACATGGACCAAAAAGTCCAAATACGCATTGAATAAACTTTCTCAAATGTGGTTTCTGTCAGTTTCGGTCGTTCGTATCACTGATGTTTGTTCAAGTGCAATAATTTTTTCCAGATATTTCAGTTTTAAATATTTGATGCTATTAAAATATGGAGAAACATCATGATTGACAGCTGAGACGCTGTCAATTTGCTTTTTCAAGTCCATCTTAAAATCTGCGCTAAAACTATAAGACCATTATAACTTGAGATAACTTTTACATTGATTTAGATACAGTGAGTTAGTTTCCTTCTCCCTCGCTCATTGTCTGTCGCCTTGATTTGAAGCTCATATTGTTTTATGACAATAGTTTCAACCTTTTCAAGCTGCTCACTTTTCAACTTGCAATAACTTTCACCTGTGCGGCTCTGATCCCATAGACCACCACCTCTTTCCCAGACATGATACAGATGAAGGCATTAATGCGGCTCTTCTGGACAAAGCTGACATGAGCCTGAAGTTTCCCACTTTCGGTTGACATGTGGTTTTGCTAAGTCTTCCTTGTGGCCCAGATCTGGCAAACTGGAGTTGTCTTTATTCCTGTTCAATGCATTTTCTTCATTTTTCTCTCCTGAATGAAAAACTATGTCGTAACATTTCTCATGACAATCTTCAGCCCCGGAACCTTCACAATTACACATACATGACACTTTAGACTTCTCACTTTAGGAATAATTAATTGTGATAATGAGATTCAAAGAGATTTTAGATTCCTTATTTTGATTTTGTGTTGTCATGCGTGTTCACTGTCCTGTCATGTTAGTTCAGTTCCACGATAATGATCACCAGAGCAATGACAGAAAGAACCCCAAACAGGCCTAAACTGAAAATCACCGGATGGTTCCTGATCCCTGAAAGAAAGAAGAAAAACACATCGATGACTCATCAGGTACAAATCACTAGATGAACAATAACGATAAAGACTTATGTTACATACTAGAATATTAACACCCGAGTAATTCTCTAAAGTAATTCCAGAAGTTCCTGGGGCCAGAGACCAAGATATTTCCGAGCCACATGAACCACCGTGCCGGTGCCCGGCAGCAAAGCCATGCCCGGGAGCAAAGCCAGGTCAGGAAGCGAAGCAAAACGACCCAGGGCCAAATCACGTCTGAGGACATGGAGGGACAGGAGAAGACGGAGGACGTCTCTGAATGGTGGTCCATGACGGAGTTGACTTTTTCTCAATGTCTCTATGAGTATTGGCTCCAGTTTGAAACACTAGATGGCGGACTGAGCCTTATTCAACACATATATGAAGATTCTTCAGAAATGTGGTAATTGGATATTAAAACCCTCATATATGAACAGTCATATAGTTTAGTTGCTTAAAAACATATTTAAGTGCAGTATCTCTTTACGCTGTCATATTTGTGTTACTATCCCTCCACTGCATCTTATCAAGAAAAACAAAGACCGATTTGTCTTCTAAAATTCTGTTAATTTGGGAAACACTCACTTTATCTGGCTAAGTCAGTATTAAAAGACAGTTTAAAGAAATCTGAAGTCACACTTACAACTGATGATGGACCAGTTCTACAAGGAAGAAAACGAGAGAAAAACATGAGTGATGATAATCAAACGGCATCGTGATCTTTAAACAGTAACAGTACTATGTCGGTAAATCCGGTCGTCACCTGGGGGAATCCAAGAAACCTCCGGATCTCAAACTGCGCGATATCGTTGCAGCTACAGCTCAGCAGTTTCTGCTCATGGAACAGACAGTTCACTTTGAGGTGGACACGCGGGTCGTCCGTCAGCCTCCTGCTGTCGAGTACGTGGTGGTTACGATCAAAGGTGTGATACATCACCACCAGGATCGTCGGTTTATTTTCTGTAAGAACAGAGAAAAACACAACAAGCAACTGAGTCGGACACAAGTGGAAAGTAACGAGATCCGTTTGGTTTCTGTGGCTCTTTTTATTCACCTTTTCCTGTATTTTCAATCCAAGCTATAACTACTTCTTTAAGTTGATATGGCAACGATCACACACATCTAGCAGATAGACCAACATTAGCATCGTTTCTGGGCTCCTAATGAACCTCTGTGTTGTATTTACTCTCCTGTTTGCTCTGTTTTGGTCTCCACCCACTCATTTCTCACCAGGAATGTGTCTGAGGGACAAACCCACGTCGGTTCCAACTCGTGAAGTGATGGGACAGAAGAGCAGACAGTAGTCACATTCTTCAGGAGTGGTGACCTCAGTGTGTCCGTTGTTTTTAATTATCTTTACAAAGTCTCCATGAGTGTCGTTCGTTTTTCCAGTCAGGACCACAAAGAACTTACTCCAGGACTCTGAAGGCAAAACAGAGGAGAAGAACATGATCATTAATCTGCATCAGGATTTTGTGCAACAACACATCCTGAGCGATCTCATGTGTGTGTTCTTACACTGAACCGCATCAAAATTCGTTAAATTAGCAACTGACTGAATTTAAAATCTACTAAAAAAGAGGTGTGTCCTGTTAATCAAGAGTAACAACAAATATTCGGCATTGGTTTGAAATCAGTGGGTCACATGACATGAAAGTTAATTAACGTTTTCGAAATTATTACATTATATTATGATTATATCAAATTATACTCATATAAAATAGAGGACACGTTAAAATCAGATAAAAAGAGGCAATAATATCTGACTTGATTTGGAGTCGGTTTCCCATATGACACTTTTATTATTATTTATTCCATTTTAAATATGTATTTCTCATTTAATATATCAGAAACACTGAACTCTATTGAATGAGGTGTGTCATGTTGTGGAGTCAGAGGCTGAAAGGACAGAAAACAGTGAAGTTATCTTATCTCAGAACACTTCCCTCATTAGTTAGATACTTTATATTCCTACAATAAGAACTAGACATTGAAATGAAGGATTATTCAGAGACATTCTAGTTTCTAGCAAAGAATAAAATCAAATGAAATAGTCATTAGTCCCACAGTGACAATGGAGAAATTCACTTTCACTTTTGATTCTCCACAAACTCAAATACTCAAATGGTTGATAAACGGTAGAAACATATGTTGTCACAGTATAAACACATTGAACGTGTTTTCTCACCTGGATATATCTGCGGCATGTCTCTGCAATAAAAACACACACAGAGAAACTTTCAGTCGACACAACTTAACAAAGCTGCATAAAGGTCAAATAAAAACACCAGTCGGTTTTAAACATCAGAAGCTGCTCAGCTCGAGCTTTCCTCCGGGACACAGAGTGGTAAATACCTGACGGGTTGATAATCTGTACTGTGTCGATGCATTGCAGAGGTTCAGCCGCTCACAGCCTCTTATTTCAACCACCTTAATGTAAGAAGCCTACTTACGAAATGGACTGATAGTCTCTGGATGTGGACGCGTCTGACATGTCGGCCCCACACTCTGCGGAATCAAGAAAACGCCCTCCGGTCGCTGAACGCCCTGATGCACTGTCACTTTCACTTTCTACCACAGAGCACAGTGGGGGGGGGGGGCGGCGGAGACGTGGCAATGTTTACTGTCGATGACCATGGTGGTGGTGGTGGACGACCGCGCTGAGGAGGGAAGCATGAGAGACCATGTCAGATACAGATATCATCTTGATCGCCCCCTGGTGGTTGCAGTATAGGCCATACACTCTGCCTCCTCCATGTCGGTGGATGGGACATGGACCAAAAAGTCCAAATACGCATTGAATAAACTTTCTCAAATGTGGTTTCTGTCAGTTTCGGTCGTTCGTATCACTGATGTTTGTTCAAGTGCAATAATTTTTTCCAGATATTTCAGTTTTAAATATTTGATGCTATTAAAATATGGAGAAACATCATGATTGACAGCTGAGATGCTGTCAATTTGCTTTTTCAAGTCCATCTTAAAATCTGCGCTAAAACTATAAGACCATTATAACTTGAGATAACTTTTACATTGATTTAGATACAGTGAGTTAGTTTCCTTCTCCCTCGCTCATTGTCTGTCGCCTTGATTTGAAGCTCATATTGTTTTATGACAATAGTTTCAACCTTTTCAAGCTGCTCACTTTTCAACTTGCAATAACTTTCACCTGTGCGGCTCTGATCCCATAGACCACCACCTCTTTCCCAGACATGATACAGATGAAGGCATTAATGCGGCTCTTCTGGACAAAGCTGACATGAGCCTGAAGTTTCCCACTTTCGGTTGACATGTGGTTTTGCTAAGTCTTCCTTGTGGCCCAGATCTGGCAAACTGGAGTTGTCTTTATTCCTGTTCAATGCATTTTCTTCATTTTTCTCTCCTGAATGAAAAACTATGTCGTAACATTTCTCATGACAATCTTCAGCCCCGGAACCTTCACAATTACACATACATGACACTTTAGACTTCTCACTTTAGGAATAATTAATTGTGATAATGAGATTCAAAGAGATTTTAGATTCCTTATTTTGATTTTGTGTTGTCATGCGTGTTCACTGTCCTGTCATGTTAGTTCAGTTCCACGATAATGATCACCAGAGCAATGACAGAAAGAACCCCAAACAGGCCTAAACTGAAAATCACCGGATGGTTCCTGATCCCTGAAAGAAAGAAGAAAAACACATCGATGACTCATCAGGTACAAATCACTAGATGAACAATAACGATAAAGACTTATGTTACATACTAGAATATTAACACCCGAGTAATTCTCTAAAGTAATTCCAGAAGTTCCTGGGGCCAGAGACCAAGATATTTCCGAGCCACATGAACCACCGTGCCGGTGCCCGGCAGCAAAGCCATGCCCGGGAGCAAAGCCAGGTCAGGAAGCGAAGCAAAACGACCCAGGGCCAAATCACGTCTGAGGACATGGAGGGACAGGAGAAGACGGAGGACGTCTCTGAATGGTGGTCCATGACGGAGTTGACTTTTTCTCAATGTCTCTATGAGTATTGGCTCCAGTTTGAAACACTAGATGGCGGACTGAGCCTTATTCAACACATATATGAAGATTCTTCAGAAATGTGGTAATTGGATATTAAAACCCTCATATATGAACAGTCATATAGTTTAGTTGCTTAAAAACATATTTAAGTGCAGTATCTCTTTACGCTGTCATATTTGTGTTACTATCCCTCCACTGCATCTTATCAAGAAAAACAAAGACCGATTTGTCTTCTAAAATTCTGTTAATTTGGGAAACACTCACTTTATCTGGCTAAGTCAGTATTAAAAGACAGTTTAAAGAAATCTGAAGTCACACTTACAACTGATGATGGACCAGTTCTACAAGGAAGAAAACGAGAGAAAAACATGAGTGATGATAATCAAACGGCATCGTGATCTTTAAACAGTAACAGTAATATGTCGGTAAATCCGGTCGTCACCTGGGGGAATCCAAGAAACCTCCGGATCTCAAACTGCGCGATATCGTTGCAGCTACAGCTCAGCAGTTTCTGCTCATGGAACAGACAGTTCACTTTGAGGTGGACACGCGGGTCGTCCGTCAGCCTCCTGCTGTCGAGTACGTGGTGGTTACGATCAAAGGTGTGATACATCACCACCAGGATCGTCGGTTTATTTTCTGTAAGAACAGAGAAAAACACAACAAGCAACTGAGTCGGACACAAGTGGAAAGTAACGAGATCCGTTTGGTTTCTGTGGCTCTTTTTATTCACCTTTTCCTGTATTTTCAATCCAAGCTATAACTACTTCTTTAAGTTGATATGGCAACGATCACACACATCTAGCAGATAGACCAACATTAGCATCGTTTCTGGGCTCCTAATGAACCTCTGTGTTGTATTTACTCTCCTGTTTGCTCTGTTTTGGTCTCCACCCACTCATTTCTCACCAGGAATGTGTCTGAGGGACAAACCCACGTCGGTTCCAACTCGTGAAGTGATGGGACAGAAGAGCAGACAGTAGTCACATTCTTCAGGAGCGGTGACCTCAGTGTGTCCGTTGTTTTTAATTATCTTTACAAAGTCTCCATGAGTGTCGTTCGTTTTTCCAGTCAGGACCACAAAGAACTTACTCCAGGACTCTGAAGGCAAAACAGAGGAGAAGAACATGATCATTAATCTGCATCAGGATTTTGTGCAACAACACATCCTGAGCGATCTCATGTGTGTGTTCTTACACTGAACCGCATCAAAATTCGTTAAATTAGCAACTGACTGAATTTAAAATCTACTAAAAAAGAGGTGTGTCCTGTTAATCAAGAGTAACAACAAATATTCGGCATTGGTTTGAAATCAGTGGGTCACATGACATGAAAGTTAATTAACGTTTTCGAAATTATTACATTATATTATGATTATATCAAATTATACTCATATAAAATAGAGGACACGTTAAAATCAGATAAAAAGAGGCAATAATATCTGACTTGATTTGGAGTCGGTTTCCCATATGACACTTTTATTATTATTTATTCCATTTTAAATATGTATTTCTCATTTAATATATCAGAAACACTGAACTCTATTGAATGAGGTGTGTCATGTTGTGGAGTCAGAGGCTGAAAGGACAGAAAACAGTGAAGTTATCTTATCTCAGAACACTTCCCTCATTAGTTAGATACTTTATATTCCTACAATAAGAACTAGACATTGAAATGAAGGATTATTCAGAGACATTCTAGTTTCTAGCAAAGAATAAAATCAAATTAAATAGTCATTAGTCCCACAGTGACAATGGAGAAATTCACTTTCACTTTTGATTCTCCACAAACTCAAATACTCAAATGGTTGATAAACGGTAGAAACATATGTTGTCACAGTATAAACCAGTGGTTCTCAAACTTTTTCTGTCATGCCCCACTTTGGAGCTAGAATATTTTTCATGCCCCACCCCCCCCCCCCCCCCCCGCTCCCCTGCCCCAACAAAATTATGACCAAATGGGACAAGTTTAACATGTGTATTTACATAACATACACATGAACATTACATTCACATTACTTTCAGGAATTTCTGATGTGCAAATAAAAAACCTTTTTCAAACAACTTTTTGTGACATTTGCCACTTTTTTCAAAGAATAGTGCAATAACTTTGCTTCAATTCAACTTAATTGAAGGACTTTTGGTGACATTTATCACTACATTCCTCAGTCTGTACTTTTTCCAAAATAGAGAAAAAATAAAATAAAATTATAATCACTTTGTTACAACGATGATAAAGCTCAACCAAAAAGAACACATGCATGTGACTCAGGTGTAATGTTTCTAAGTGTCTTCTTAATTTGTTGGGTCTCATACTGTCAGCTGACCTAAAAGACACACTGGTCTGTCCTCATGTCCTCCTTCATTCACTGTGAACCCAAGAGCAAGACAGGCTTCATCGGACTTTCTTTTCAACTTGGATTGTGAACACTGTCTTGTTTGTCACTGAGCTGCTGCTTCACGTGAACGAGCTCTGATCTCACTGTGTGTGTCTGAGCGAGTGAGTGGGGGCGGAGCCCCGGGGCCTGTGTGTGTGCGCAGTCTGGGGGCACACGGACGGACGGACACACACACACACACACACACACACACACACACACACACACACACACACACACACACACACACACACACACACACACACACACACATTCCCCCCTCCCGGTGCGCGACACAGTTTGAGAATCATTGGTATAAACACATTGAACGTGTTTTCTCACCTGGATATATCTGCGGCATGTCTCTGAAATAAAAACACACACAGAGAAACTTTCAGTCGACACAACTTAACAAAGCTGCATAAAGGTCAAATAAAAACACCAGTCGGTTTTAAACATCAGAAGCTGCTCAGCTCGAGCTTTCCTCCGGGACACAGAGTGGTAAATACCTGACGGGTTGATAATCTGTACTGTGTCGATGCATTGCAGAGGTTCAGCCGCTCACAGCCTCTTATTTCAACCACCTTAATGTAAGAAGCCTACTTACGAAATGGACTGATAGTCTCTGGATGTGGACGCGTCTGACATGTCGGCCCCACACTCTGCGGAATCAAGAAAACGCCCTGCAGTCGCTGAACGCCTGATGCACTTTCACTTTCACTTTCTACCACAGAGCACAGTGAGGGGGGGGGGGGGGGGGGGGTAGGCGGAGCGGAGACGTGTCAATGTTTAAACTGAGATTAGATAAGAAGCAGCTGTAACCAGTTCAGGATCAGTAAGTTTTATTTCTCTGAGACAGCGACATCTCGTGTGCGTTATCTTTTCAGGTCGACGTCCCAAGAACATCTTTGGGAACCTTCTTCAAAATGTGTACAAACTTCACTTTGACTTAAAGAAGGAGAATTTAACTTTTTGTTTCTTTGATTATTGTACAAATGTTCATTTTGACCCAAAGATTAACTGAGTGAAACTTTGTGGTTGAAGGTCAAAGGTCAAGGAGGCTGCCACGAGCTGTTTTTGTGAAAAATACTTTTTTTTTTTTTTTTTAATCTTGTGATCACAATATCTCAACAACACCTCGAGGTTATAAATTCACCCACACATGAATTAAATTGTAAACCAGGATCATTTTGATAAAGATATTAATTTCATGCAATACACCACAGGACAGATTTCTTCACTTTGATGGGAAAAGTGAAGAGATAACAACTAGATAACAGGTCGATCAGCTGCAACGTGACACTTCACCACTAGATGTCACTGAATCCCGCACACTGAACCTTTAAAGGCCTTATTTCCCACAGGTCCTGAAGGCAGCAGCAGATGCAGGAGGAGGGCGTTCCTCTGAAGAAAATCGGATCTCACAGCTGGACCGGTTCTTTTCTCACACTTCTCTGGTCCGGATCACCCCCCCTCTTGGACCGGGCCTGTGCTGGGTGTTCGAACCGCCTGCTGCTCACCAGGGCCGGGGACAGGAGGCCGGGGATAGGAGGCCGGGGCTCGGGCTGAGGACATGGAGGCTGTGACCGAGCTGTAGGACGAAGCCTCGCTGTTCCTCCTCCCGGTAAGAAACAATGGAAGGCGGCAGCAGCTCGTGTGAAACAGCGCCTGGAGGTCCAGGAGAACAGAAGTCCGGAGAACCCACTGGTTCTGCTGCAGATTCACGTTCACACCAGTTTCCCTTCGTCTGAAGACAAATGTTGTTTTAACCACGCAGGCTGGGATGATGCGTTCACGTGCTCCTGCCTCAGTGTGGAGCTGGTGATTTGGGATCATGGAACCATAACAACAACTGCAATCATATGACGATAATAATATGTAGATGTAATGTAAAGTCGCCCAGGTGTAAATCATTTCACTGCAATATGCATTTCTGTCTGTGTATTTCATAGATAATGTATTCCACTGTATTTATTCTGTTTACACTCTATGTTATTTCTATTCCATTCGTGTTCCTATAACTTCTTTGGGTTTCCATTTGATTTTTTCCTTCGTTTTATAATGCATATTTACTTATAAGAATAACAATACTAAATAATCATAATTATAATAATATAATAATAATTTAAAATCTCTATTCCATTCATGTTTTTATATTTTCTTTGTACGTTTACTTATTACTTTACTGATGTTTATTTTTCGACTATTCCTCTTTGCTGCTGTAACTCAGCTAATTTCCCTTTAGTGTGACTAATATATATCATAAAGATAATACATCACGTCAAATAAAGTCTGTGTCCTCATAGTTTGGATTCTCTGCCCAAATAATAATAATAACAATAATTATGGTGAAAATGGAAATGAAATAAGATAAAACAACTGTCTTCAGGAATAATTATGTATAATGTGATTAAGATTTAGTTTTACATGCAAACCGATTCGAGCAGGAGCAGGTGGAGGCGTCATGTGACACCAACTGTTTTAACTCATATGATGATATATATATATATAAAATAGCAATAATGTATAGAATGAAAACACGATTGAAGTTTCACAGACAGAAAATGAGTATTTCACAGTAAAATTAAGTGATGTGTATGTTTATGATCTTTTCTTTTCTTGTGATTTCTCCCGGCTGTCGGCTCATAGAATGGACCCTGCCCACGTCGGAGGGGATATGTCACCTCTGTATGTGCCAAGAAAAAGAAAGTCAGCCCAGTCACACCTTAAAAGTGGATCTCTATGTCCAGGTACACAAAATAAAATGACAAATTCACATCATTACAATCAGTGTGAACGTGACTGTGAAACATCAGGATGGAGCTAGTTTCAGTTTTTCATTAATTTGAGTTTAAATCTCTCCTACAGTTGTTCAGCGATTGCCGGAGAGAGACTGTGAATCGAACGCAGGTGGATACACTAAGGTGAGAGTGAATGGATTATACACCACATCCTGCTGGTGTTGCATTTGTGGGGTCGTACCAGTAAATGTTGCTAATTAAAACACACAATCTGTCGACTTTATGCAAAGCGTTGGATCTTCACAGTTCTGTACTTGAATGTTTTAGGATGACGAGTCTCAAGCCCACGGTTCTCTGAAGATGAAACGGACGTACGGTAGAAAAAGGTAACAGAGCGATTCATTGCACCTTAAATGAGACATTTTATGCTCATATTCAGGTTGAACATTTTAATTAGTGTTATGTTTTCATGCTCTAATGTTCAGAAAACACATCACGTGCATTATGCAAATGTGTGACATCGTGACACATGACATCATTGATGTAGAAGTATTATATAATCCAAGAAGTTACTTGTTTTTGTTGATCTTAAGATGTAATTCAGGCTAAGATAGTTTATTTGAACTTAAGGATGCGTAAAAGTCAACAAACACAACGTTAAGAAAATTCCTGGATTCAGGCGTTTGTCTGGTTGTATTATTTTATCTTGTCTCAGATATTAATAAAACCTCTTATCTGTTACCAGTTTGGAAACTTTGAAAGCTTGATGATGATGATGATGATGATGATGATGATGATGATGATGACGACGAAGAAAAGCCAGTGACAGTCTAACCCCACGTTTGAACGTCTATCTGCTCCGCCAGTCTTTTCTGACACGTATAATATCTTTTTGACATCAGGTACGAGGACCTCCAGAGTGTTTCCATGGGAACAGTAGATTACCCAACCCCCAGCTGCTCAGTGATGTCATCAGGTGACCTGGCCAATGGGGTGGACCCAGGCTCCATGGCTCCACCCACAGCGAGGCTCCCTCCGAGGCTGGTGGCGAAGGAGGCGTGGCCTCAAGGCCCTGAAGCCTGTAGGGAGCAGTCCCAGCCTCAGGACCAGAGCTGTAACTCCAGGGAAAGAGGCCCCAACACCTGGGCCCCGGTTCGAGACCGACCCCAGGAGCAGGTGTGGAACTCTGGCAGAGAGCGAGCGGGACACTCGTGTCCAGACCAGACATGGATGTCAGGCAGGGACAGAGCTCATGGGGGACAGGAGCAGGCCTGGATGACGGGTCAGGACCGGGGTCCTGAGCAGGGCTGGGCAGCCGGCAGAGACCGAGGCCAGGATCAGGCCTGGAACGCCGGCAGGGATCCAGGAAGAGA
This sequence comes from Hippoglossus hippoglossus, assembly GCF_009819705.1. Lineage (NCBI taxonomy): Eukaryota > Metazoa > Chordata > Actinopteri > Pleuronectiformes > Pleuronectidae > Hippoglossus > Hippoglossus hippoglossus. The sequence continues at coordinate 2,036,470 of NC_047174.1, forward strand.
GCAGGTCTCCTCTGGGCCGGAGCCGGCGTGGGGATCGGGACGAAACCAAGAACTAGTTTGGAGCAACACGAGCAGAGACAGAGGACACGTCTGGAGACCAGGTACAAAGATCCCAGACGCACAATTTCTCACAATTGTGTTGTCAAATATCTCAAGTTATGAATAGTATTTATTTATAGTGGACTGATTGGCTGCTGCACCTCTGTTTTCAAAATACTACAAATTGGCCTGAATTAACAAATATCAGTTATTTATCCTGAATCCATATTTATGGTGCATATACCTGAGTTTTTAATGTTAAATGCTCAAATTAAACTGTCCTCAAAGTGTATGCACGAGTATGTTTTGCTGATCTGTTGGTTTTGTTCCTCCTGTGTGGTTTTAAAGAGCTGAACATGAAGAAGGTCCAGAGACCAGAGATGGAGCAGCCACCAGAGAGCAGAGACTCCTGTGAGTTCACATCCTGTCTCATATTTAACCAAGTGGTGGCTGCTGCAGTTTGGGTCATGAACCCTACTCTTGTTGTTCTTAATGTTTCAGGTTCAGACGCAGCCAGTGGTGAAGCCTCCACATCTCAGTCCAGTGAGGATCACAAACCTCCAGTTGTCTCCAGTAAGAAGGAGCCTCCTACCTACGCTCCAGGTGAGAGACGTAAACAGGTTGAGTCTGTACTTCTACTTTTACTTGAGTATCTGTACTTCTACTTGAGTAAATAATGTGTGTACTTTTGCCACCTCTTCTAAATGAACCTCCAAACCGGCCATAACACCACCTCTTCTTCCGTGGAGTAAAATAGATAATGTTTCTCCCGACAGGAAGTCCAGAGGAGCGCTGGCAGCTCCAGATTGTGGCCAAAGGCAGAGTCACCTGTCCCAAATGTAAGAGTGTGAGCAGGAAGACGGTGGAGGGGCTGAAGAAGCACATGGAGAACTGCCGACTGGTGAGTACAGATTAAACATGAAGCAAAGCCCCGTTCACACCTGATGTTAACATGTGTCCCTGTGTGCAGCAACCGTTCACCTGTCAACACTGTGGGAAACAGCTGAAGTCTTCCACGGGGATGAAGTACCACGTCATGGCCGACCACAGCCACCTGGTAAGAGTCTCCCTCTCTGGTTCCTGCTGTGCCGACCTTCAGGTCTTTCCTCTCATGTTTTCTCTCTGTAGCCTTCAGCAGAAGAAGCCAAGGACCTGGACGACCGCACCATAAAAGACAAACTGCGCAAAATCCTGAAGCGACTGGGCAAACTAAAATGCTCCAAAGAGGTAAACTGACAAATCATATGGTGTCATATTGGCCACTTTATTGCATTAATTGAGATGCATAAACCATGCACACAGAAACACATCATATCTCACAATGTTCAAGAAAGAGAAACAGAAATCCTGGCTCTGCCCCCTGATCCATATCTGCACGTTTACCCCCCGGACTCATATCCCATCCATCCACCCAGTTTTATGGAAATCCATCCAGGAGTCTTTGCACAAACAAACAAGGTTATAAGTAAGATACGATAAGAGAAGATACTTTTTCTATATTTCCATAATATGTTCTTTTCTCTGTTTCCCCGTCTCAGGGCTGTACTGCTGCGTTCACCAGCATCATGGGCTACGTCTACCACATGAAGAAGTGTGGGAAGGAGGAGTCCGAGCTGGAGAAGCTGTTGCTGAACTGTTCTCACTGTGGGAAGACATACAAATCCAAGGCTGGTCTGGAATACCACCTTAAATCAGAGCACGCTCCTGTGAGTCAGGTTTTTAATTTGACTCAGATCACAGAAACTTAATGAACATAAATAAACAGGATCTTAGTTATAGGCTTTAAAGTCTTAAATCCATCAACGTATTACGTACGAGGTCTGAAGTACGATTTTGTTAATGTTGTTTCGTCCGTTACCTTTAGTGATAAATACATTAACACACTGTAATAAAACTACAAACAAGACCAACATGAGGTTTCAATTGTTTTTTTTCTTCTTAAACTTGAACTTATCTTCAATTATGAGGAAGATCAAGTGATTCAGAGACTCTGATTCCTTCATATCTGTTGTACTCGTCGTAAATATAAAATTTAATTCATTATAGTCTTAAAAAGTTCTAAATTTAACTTATTGAAACCTGCAGAAACTCTTATAAAGCAAACATGTTTCACACAAAAAGAACATTTGAATGAATAGCACCATAAAACCTTCAAACTGTGTCCTTCCCGTTACCCAGACGCCCCAAAAGCCTGAGGAAGACGAGGCTCTGAAGGCCCAGAGGGAGGCCAACCCGGAGAGGACGCCGAGCGGCCGGGTGCAGCGGGCCTCCGCACAGGTGGCCAACTTCCACTTGGCTGAAATCGCCAGCAACGACCTCCCCAAAGACTGGCCCAAGAGGAAGTTTCAGTGCGACCTGGTGCCCGACGACAAGAAGGCAAGAGGACATTTGTATGGAGGAGGAGTGGAGAATCCTTGTGTATTTATCTATACTCTGATCTATGGAAGAATGAATGAACCTTTGCACTTTAATTAACCTGCGTTCTGTGCTTGGTAGTTAAAATACGCTCGACCAGGCCTCCCTGCCTTCAGCCAGGAGGTGCTGAGGAAGTGGAAGAACGAGGTGAAGCTGCAGAGGAAAGTCCACTGTCCCAACCAGGTAGAAAACATCACTTCACATGCTGCATGTAAATTCATTGATAACGTTTTATATATACTGTGTATATATATATATATACACAGTATATATATAATATCTGCTGATATGAGCCTTTAACAGACATATTGGAATGAGTTTGCCAATGTGTGAGATTTCTATTTGTCAAATCCTTCTCTGTTGTCTTTATTTGTTCATCTCTCAAGTCCAATAATCAGGTTGTGTTGTTGGTTTAATATCATCTGTGTCCTCAGGGCTGTGGCTGCACCTACACCAGTGTGTCTGGGCTGAAGGCTCATCTGGGCCTGTGCATCAGGGTGAGTTCATTCTGTTCCAGACTGACAATGATCCCACACATCATAATACACCTTGATGACCCCAGTGCAGATGCAGTGAATCGTTAAGGCCACGTCTACACTAGATCGATCTCCATCCACACGAGCACTTTAGCTCTGCATCAGTCATAATCACCTGAAAACATATATTGACTATGAAACAGACCCAGAGTTTTCAAACTACAACAGGACCACCTCTATTTCAGGCGCTCAAACATTCTGGAGTGACCGTAGCAGCAATGTAGTAGTGTTGATGTTCCAGTGCTCAGTGGTCACAGATTTCTTATTTGATCCCATTTCAGGGTGATTTTGAAGCTGGAAAATACAGATGTCTCATCTGCAACAAAGAGTTTAACTCTGAGAGTGGAGTGAAATATCACATCAACTCTATCCATTCACAGGTAATGACATAGTTCACATGTATCGTATCACCGCACAACCACTGTTTGGACTTCCCCTGTTGACCTGTCCTTGTGTTTCCTCTCCTCTCGCTACATGCGTGTCGACAGGACTGGTTTGTGACCAACAAGAAGGCCTCCAAAACGTTTGAGAAGTTCCTGAAAAACCAGCACAAGGAGTTAATCCATAATGTGGACAAGCAGATTGTGGATCAGTATCACCAACACCACCTCCAGCATCACACTCACGTCCACTGCCCCCATCACCATCACCATCACCATCAGCAGCAGCAGCAGCTGCAGCAGCAGCAGCTGCAGCATCTCCAGCTCCAGCCCATGCAGCACCCTCTGCAGCCGCTGCATCACCTCCAGCACCAAACCCAGCTCCTCCATCCAGAGCACCAGAACCTCCCCCCGCAGGCGGACGCCCAGCTTCAGCAGCCCATCCTGCAGTACACCCCTCTGGAGCCTCCTGCGGGACCGCTGTGGGTGGACATGGACCGGAGAGGAGTCGTGCACGGGTCGGAGCAGGCCCCGCTCCACATGGAGGTGGCCGCCGAGGACAAACCCGCAGAGGACGGCAGAGAGATGGTGGAGGATAGAGAGAAGGGAGAGGGAGGAGCGGAGAGGGGGAAGGCTGACGGGAAGAGGAAGGATTGCTTTGGGTTCGATGCAGGTGGAGGCGTCAGCAGCTCGTCCAGCGAATTGGAGGTGGAGTGGAATCTGAAAGGGCCGGGCGTCATGGAGCCGCACCCTGAGGCCGGGAAGCAACAGCGTGGAACTTAAAGACGTCCCTGAAAACTTCCCCTCGTGGTCGTCAAGCGCTATCGTGCACCGGAGCAACAACAGAGGTAGGAAGAGACACCATCTGGAGTCTGTCCACATTTTATTAGACCTAGAAAGTTTTCCTCAAGACAGGGCAGCTAACGACAGAGCTGCACTTCTTGAGAAAGCTTTTCTGTGATGATTGGAAGGAAAACCTCAAGGTGTCACCGTGGATGGAGACTTCATGTTTCTCTGTATCGAAATGTTTGTTGCTGTGAAGCTCAGAGAAATCGTAGTTCTACCATTTATCTGTGTTTGTATGTAACAGATTCTTAAAACGTGTCTTATACTTTTAAAAGGTTTGATAAACACACTCTTTGTCTTTTACGTTTACCTGAAAGGGAAGAAGTTGCTCTAACTTGAAGAGAGGATGCTTCGGTATTTTTGTTAAACCGGTCCAGTCGTTCTCTGTCTGAAAACATTTGTGCCTCTTGAATATGATTTATAACTTCACACGACTCATCATCATCATCACGTGGAATCCGAGCTCATTTAAAAGCCTTTTCTGGGCTAAAGAGGATCAGTTCCACCTTTTCTCCTCATTTCCATCTGTGGCAATAAATGTCTGCTGGCTACTGAAATGGGCAAAAAAAAGTTTCTCTGCAGAGCTAAAAGGTTTCCATCAAGATTGCGTCTTGTCTGACCAACAGAACGAAACAAAAGTTAGTAAGTTTTGTATAATATCGACAAAGAAAATCATTAAATCTGATGTATTTATTATTTATCCTGAAGCTGGAGCTAGAAAACTTCTGACAACTAAAATTGTTAATCAATAATCAAAATAATCGCCCAACTGATTTCCTGCGATGGATTTAATAAATTGATCTTATTTGTTTTCGGTTAGGAAGGAAGTTTAACGTTAAATTGTGTAAATCGTTTTAAACATTCCAAGTGTTCACTAAACAAACTTCCATCAGCAGGGGAACGAAGAAAAGCACAGAAATATGAATAAAGACTCATCGATCTTGTCACAGTGAAGGGACGACGTCAGAGAGGCTGTTTTATTTATCTTCACAGCGTAGCACGAGTCCTCTTCACCTCAGAGTCGTGAACCGTACTGAAGGAAAAGCATTTAACATGGAGCGTTCAAACACAGACCTGCGTTCACCTCCGAATATTTAACCAATAGCATGTAGCCTAACGTTTATATACTCTATCTACAATAGTGCTTATGGATGGTTCGTTTGTTTGACTCTATTTTGTATTTTTCTTTTCACATTTATGAATGTTTTTGATTCTTAGTTTCTCTCCTGTTCTGCACTTCAGTTTCCTTTTAAAACAACAATGATTCTTCCCTTTAATCTGTGAATCTGTCTTAAACAAACTGTGTTAATGTATTTTACTGTTTCTGTTGAAAGTGTTTTCCTCTTCACTTCCCTCCATCAGATGCCTTTAGAGAGATCCGCCTGTGTCGTTAAAAGTGGAAAAAACCTCCTGTGCTGCATGGGAAGTATTTCAGAAAGCGGGATTTCTGTCTTTATTAATAACCGAGTATTTTATGAAGTAGTGATTTCTATTATTTTACATCAGGCCTGATAAGAAGTCTAACACAGTTTTTCTTCAGGCTTTGTTCCCAGAACGTTCTGTGGGAATCCGTCCAGCAGTTTTTTGCCTAACGTCTCTCAACAGAGCTCATTCGTCCATCAAGGCCCAACAGTTCAGTTAAATTCAAGCTGCAGGAAATCACACACACTCATAGATGTCAGCTCCCTCAATGTGCCTGATATTTTTCATCAAGATACGTGAATTATTCTCTTGGAAGACTCTCAAGAAAGTGATACAAATTCCTGAATCCTCACCAAAATTCAATAGTTTCTCCTCATTTGGTTGTTCTGGTTTTCTTACAAACAAACAAACCAAAGAGCAAACTAAAGGACGGAGGTGACCACAGAACCACTGCTGGTTCCCTCTGATCCTGAGTGTGACCTCTGACTCACTGTGTTGAAATACTTCCCATGTCCTTTACGCTTGTGACCAAATCTTTATCACCATGCTTGCCCTTCGAACTGTTTGATAGCACAAAGAGAAGCAGGTTTATTTCACAGAGCACCTTGGATCCCTGACCTCATTTTCTTTTTTTTTAAAAGCTTCTTACGTCAAATTAGAGTTCAATATCTGACATTTAATAATTTAAACTAAGGCTCAGACATGTTAGTTATGATAGAACTACTGAGACTTTTACATTTCGTCACATTGCTTTTCACCGTACAGCAGCAGCTTATGTTTTTATTGAGGCTGGAGCACAGTTCTATTATCTAAACTAGGTAAAAAACTAGATTGTCACTCAGTAGAGTTCATACTTCCTTCAAGGTCCAACAGTCCCCTTATGAAACCACATTTACTGGTAAATTCCTTGGTGGAGGGATAAAAACCTTATCATATATTTCTTTTATTTTGGTGCCAGTAGATGAGCTATAAACAACCATTTACCACAGGCAACCAATTCCACAGTAGAGAGGACTAGTGAGGGTCATCAATTTGTTTTCAAATACTAGAGGTTGAGTTTAGAAAGCTGGATTGAATTTATGTTGCACTCTGTTAAGGAGATTTTGATTTCATGACTTGTTGGAGGGTTTAATGTGGCTCAAGGGAAGAATACATCAAATTTAGGTGGAGATCCAGGAAAGCTTTTCACTTTCTTTGGCTTTGTGAGACAGTCTTTGACATTCTCACCATTTCTCAGAGGATAGTCAAAGACATTTGATGTTTAGGGAACTGATGATTGCGGGTGAGTGAAACTTGGTGCAGCTTAATTGAATGTCAGGGACTGTTGGGCCTTGGAGGAGGTGAGAGCTCCTGAGAGCCGTTCAACTCATTGAATGTTGTTGAATCAACCCCCTGCAGACACTGTGACTCGACGTATTTAGTGAACGTGTAAACTCGTGGTTGAACTCTTTGATTTGGTCTCGACCTCCAGAACTAGCATCTTGTGAAAAAGATGGCCGTCATAGATGTGATGTTGGGGCAGAAGTTGTGTTTTTAAACCATTGACAGTGAAGAAGCTCTGTGCGTCAAATGAATATTGAAATGAACGAAACACTGTTGTCATGTCTTAGTGCCTCATCCCCAACATCCATACAGATAAAACATATATATATATATATTGTCTAGACCAGATTTAATTAAGATTCAGTAATAGAAAGCAGTTACTTTTTTCTTTTTGTGGTATATAATTTCTACCCAAGTAAAAAACTGTTATTGTCTCTTTAAAAACTCTGTAAATGAATATGTTATGACTTGTTTTTTAGAAGTTACGTGCTGCTGTTTCATAGTTCCAGCAGTGTTATAACAACAGATAATTAAAAGTTGAATTCATGGTCCTTGTGTCCTCTGTGATGTTTGTACTATGAGCTGGACGGTAAGAAAAGCACAACTGTTACTCCTAGTATTTAGTGTTTTTATAGATTTTGACAACATAGAAACATTATGTAAAAAGAACTACATAAAATATACGAACTAGAGTGGCACTCAGTACAGTGCATATCTCCTCCAAGGTCAACAATCCCCCTAATGAAAACACATTTTAATAGAATACTAGATTTGTATTTAGATCTTCACACACTGATCGATACCAACCCCCTAAATATGTCTTTGTCATCAAGATTCACACATAGTTCTCTAAGAAGTCAACGGAAATGTCGAAAAACCAACAAACCACCCAACAGCCAATCAACATCCAACCAATCAACAACTAACCAACCAGCAGCCAATCAACATCCAACCAATTAACCAACAAACGCCATCACTACATCCTCATAAAGTTTATTCTTATTTCACCTTTCACACATGAAATACATGAAGACGTGTAATGAACATAAAGTGGAAATAAAATCCAGTATGTGAGATAAAATCTGAAGAATAAAACTAATTCACGATGGTAATCAACTGGTGTAAATAAGATTGAAAACCAGTAAGAAGATCATAAACGATGTGTGGAGTCAGTGAGGTTTGAACCCGCGGCTGCTGCAGAGGGTCCCGGTCTCCTGTGTGCCGGTAGGGGGCGGTGTGGAGCAGTAACATGGCGCTGTGAGTGTGGCTGAAATCAGCGAGAATCAACCCGATCAACACCGGAGATGTTTGCTCTTCGCCGCCGGTGAGAGAGGATCGTCCGGAGGCGAGTGTCGCTGGTGTCTGCGCGGCTCCGGACAGTCTCCACGGTGCCGGGCCCGCTCGGCGGACATTGGGATTCGATACCGCGAGACCTGAGACCAGCTTCCCGGGTTCAGTGCGCCGCCTGTCCGCCTCCGCCACCGGGGCAGAGAGTCCCGCAGCCAGGCAGGGTGAGTTATAAACGGTGCCAGTCGTCCCTGCCGGGAACGACTCCCGGTGCCGGGGTCGATTCCTAACACTACAGCAGATCTAACGAGAGAGACAGAAGCGCCACACTCCGCTCGTCCACTGTAACAAGTTAGCTTTAGCAGCGTCTGCTAGCTTAACAGCGTGGCTGCAGGAAAGATGCGAGTCACCGCGAAAACAAACGACTTACAGCAGTTTCTATCAGTTAAAGTCACCCGCTTCTCGCTTCGTTTCGAGTGAGACATTGATGCCGAATCATTAACGGGACTCGAAACATCCAGATTGTGTAATAATTGTGTATGTGTGACTCGTGTGTAGTTGTCAAAGCGGAAGAGAGAATAAAACTGTCACTTTGGTGGACGAGCTTTGGTTTGTCAGGCTCCAGGCAGAGTTTCCATGTGATGGCTGAATCTTCTGTATGTTGTTGGTTCATCAAACACAAGAAATACAAAATGTTAAGCTGCTTCTTTTTCTTCTTTTAAAGAAACAGACCAAAAAAACAACAATAACTTACTCCACAGTCACTGGCTGTAATCTACTACATTCAGCTTGGACCACAACAAACATTTACAGGACAAATACATGTACCGTACGTGTACTCGTGACTCAAAACTATCACCTTCAAGACTAAAGCCTGGGATTATTGTCATTATTGATTAATCTCTTGATTATTTTTTGCCAAATATTGAAAAATTCCGGCTTCATAAAATAGAGCTGCAGCTGATGACATTGAGAAAGTCAGTCGGGACAAACTGGGAGTATGATGAAATATTACTGCATAATTACAGTCACAGTCACTTAAAGGAAACATGTGTGGTTTCATTTTACAGATGCTGCAGTCAGGTTCACCCAGAAAGTCAATAAGTGTTTGTCTTGGTTCTATGTTTCAGGAACCTGCTCTACACATGAGGAGGCACCAGATCAGACAGCAACAGCACAAGAAACCCAGAGCTGATGGAGTCCACTGACCCTGGACCAGGTTTCTGCTTTTTTCACTTGCTAAGATAAGATCAGTCAATATTGATAATCATCACGTGAAAGGTCACATTATTATTATCTCCGCGAAGGAGCTTATGTTTTCGTCTGTCGGGCTTTGGCGGAGGTATGCGTTCTACTAAGTGAGTTTTTGTGCTTAAACACTTTATCTTTGACACAAAAGATTAATTTGAAAGAAATAATACCTGATTCATTTGCACAAAATAGTACTTAAAGAATACAAATGACTAATTACTGTGTCATCTGCCATATAATGTAGAATGCAGCTTATAAAAGTAACATTTGCTGAGATGCAATCACAAAACACATGGAATGATCGTTTTGATGAAGCTACAGCATATCTGGCAGTTTTATATATATTTATTATCGTATATTGTTTCCCTTATATAATGTCCAGTACAACTGTGGAATAACACTGCTACTGTCCTCACAGGGCAAGAGAAGCCATCAGCGCAGAATCAGGAACTAACCCCCAGCTCAAGAGGACGGCAACGGAAGAAAAATTCCAAATATGCTGATTTTGAAACTGATGATAAGTCAACTGGGCCAAAAACACCTAGAAAGCGCTCGGGGGGAGGAAGGACACCTTCTAACACATCTCCGGCAAAGAGTGAAGATGCTAAAAATGCGACACAACCTCCTGCAGATAAAGAAAAAGAAGCAACAGACACAGCAGCTCAAGAGTCTGATGGAAAAACCTCAGAGGAATCTCCGAAAAAGGCGGCGAGAGCCAAGAGGACCCCGTCAAAACAGACTCCCGCAAAACAGACTCCCGCGAAACAGACTCCCGCGAAACAGACTCCCGCGAAACAGACTCCCGCAAAACAGAGTCCCGCGAAAAAGACTCCCGCAAAAAAGTCTCCTGCAAAAAAGACTCCCGCAAAAAAGTCTCCCGCGAAAAAAACTCCTGCGAAAAAAACTCCCGCAAAAAAAACTCCTGCTAAAAAAACTCCCGCGAAAAAGACTCCTGCCAGAAAAACTCCCGCCAGTAAAACTCCCAACGCTGACAGGGGCTTGGCAACTGGAGAGGATGGAGCTGTAGAGGCTGCGCAGCAGGAGAATGGGACGCCAAAGCCAAAGAGGAAGTATGTAAGAAAGCAGCCTGCACAGGAAACACTGGTGGCAGAAGCACCAGCCGAGGAGGCTCAGGGAGAACATGCAGTTCCACCTGAGGAGACGCTCGGACCGGGCGGCCGCCGCAGGAGAGGTGCAGCTACAGCGTGAGTCATTCGATTTACTGAATTCAGTTACAAACTACGTATGTGAGTCGTATTTTACTTTTCTATCTGATATGTTCTCTCTACACTGCGCTGGAAAACTATTTTACGACAGTGGCCAGAGGCATTATGACTTGTGAACACGATATCTGAACAATGCCTTTAGGGAATTTCGTCAAATTTTGTACAAATGTTCAGTTTGACCTGAGGATGAACTGATTCGATTTTGGTGGTTAAAGGTCAAAGGTTAAGGTTGTTGTGACCTCACAAAGCATTATGTTGACTGACAGTGCACTGGTTGGCGTAGGCATACAACCACCGTGTGGTATTTCTAGTTATTTGAATGATCCCATGTACATTCTTAAAATACCCAAATCAATCTTTGTTTTGTGCCTTTTCTCAGTAAACATCTGTGCTAACTGTTGTGCATAGACAGTGAAACCTGTTGTTCAGTCAGAGCCTATTTAAACTTAAAAGGTAACGTAGGTAAATGCTACATGAGTAATAAATTCTGAAATGGCGATCTAATCAATCTAATCTAGAATAATGTGATTAATCTCTTCCAGAGCCTTGAAGTACCTCCAGATTCTGGCAAAAGAGGTGTTTGGTAATACGAATGATGATTCCCAGCCTGGTGCCAATAGCAAAGTCGACTCAGAGGGGAAAGGTCCCAGAGGAAGCAAAGGTACTGGGACAGTCCTGCTGGTAATCGTTCCCACTTGACTGACGGGTCCATCTCAATGTTGTTGAAACCTTTTTCCAACGAAGTCATGTTTTCAACTTTGCAGAAAGCTTAGCTAGCTGTTAGCCTCTGTTTCTAGACTTTATGCTAAACGAGGCTATAGCTGGATATTTCAGGGGGGGGGCGTCAATCTTCTCCACTAATTCATGGAAAGAAAGAAAATAAGTGCACTTCCCAAAATTGATATTTCCTTTAATTATATGTTTTAGTATTTTTCTGTTTTGAGTTCATTTTGTGCTTTGAGGAAAACCACCTCACAACGTTCGCACAATATAAGTCGTATACTTCTCGGGGGAGACGTTATGTACCCTGACATCAATGTTTCGTCTTTGCAGCGCGTAAAGGAAAGAAAAGGAAACGGCGTGCTTCTAACAGCAGCGGTGATGATGATGACGACTTTGTGCCTGGTGCTGAAGAAGACGAGGGTGAGGAGATGGAAGAGGAGGAAGAAGAAGAAGAAGTAGAGGAGTCAGATTTGGACTTAGACTTCGGGAACGCCAGAGGAAGTCCAGCAGTTTTTCACATCAACAGGAACAATGTTAGTAGTTTTCTGATGTTTCCTGTTTCTTTGAAATTACAATTTCGTTGTACTTGTTACTCTGTGCAGTGACAATAAAGTTGAATCTTGTCCTAATCTAAGAATCTGTTTATAGAGATCATCATCTCTGACTTCTCTAAATGTAACTGGACTGTAAATATGGTGTCTTCTCTCCAGCAGATTTACTCCAATGCCAAAACCAAGAACGGCCTCACCATGAGAATCATGGCAAGTGTTTGGAGCAGCTTTGAGACGACCAAGAAATTGTGAGTAGCTGCAGTTACTGCCGCAGTGTGGTTGTTTCTAGTATTGGTAATTTAACTGGTTGTTATTTGTTTCCCCAACACATTCATGGTATGTGATGCGATATGTTTGTGTGTTTTAGCCGTGAGGAGCACTTCAGCAGCTGGGTGTTCCCAGAGTGGGTCCCCTCCACCAGTAACTGGCACCTTGTAGCTCAGAGGTATTTCACCTTTGATGCTGTTTTTGAGGTGCATGACGTAAATGGATGGATGTTTCGTGTGCTGTGCTTTTAACTGTACATTGGTTATCTCACCACTGTAAATTCAAATTAATTTAAATTTCTACCAGATTTTCATCAAATGGACAAAAGAAAATGGACATTTATGTACGTTTCCATCGACTGCTAGTAGGAGTTGTAATAGTCTCCAGTCAGCTGCTGTTAAACCACTGCAGAAGAAGAAGATGCAAAAAACATCACGTAATTAAAAGAGCGCCAATAAAACAATATTCACAATATGATAGAAAATTGCTGAAATAGAAACACACCAATTCTGATTTGATTGGTAACTTAAAAACTCTCGGCTTGTCTGTATTGTGCCCTGCTTAGTGTCTTAAACCTCTTATACAAGTTAGTTTACTGTGTGTTTTCATGTGTCTTCCATGGGACTCAGTGATGTGGAGAAGTACCTGCCCCAGGAGCTTCGTTCAGCTGCTTTCAAAGTGTCCAGAGACGGCCTCGGTGAGGAGGAGACGTCTTTTCAAAGTCTCAACAGGTGAGAAAGATCTTCATCAAAACATTGATTCTTACTGAAGTTATCCACTGGACAAATGTGGCTGAACACTAGTTATAGAAGTATGTGTGAATCTGGTTGATCTAAAAGTCAGATTTGGTTGTTTTTCTTAAGGTAAATGGAGAAAATAGTCCTTGGTTCTTGTTTCTAAAGCGTTTCTGTGAATGTACCTGACCAGGTTTGAGGCAGTGCCTGCTCACACAGAACGCTGGGACATGCTGCTGTATGCAGGGGGGCCCGTCTGGGCCATGGAGTGGTGCCCGACACCGGATGGAGCTCCGGCCACACAGTACATCGCGGTGGCCTGCCATCGAGGCATGGACGACCAGCACTACGTCAACAAGACGTACACGGGACCCGGACTCATTCAGCTGTGGGACGTGGGCAAGATGGAGTACAACAGCAGGTACACATGATGTTTCAAACTGTAGTGTTTCCTGCTCCTTTGCTTGTTGCGATGCATCTTGTTCTCAGTCTTTACCTCCGTCTGGTCTCTGCAGCCCGGACTCTCAGCCGGCCCTGGCTTACGGCTTAGCTCAGGACAAAGGCTTCATCTGGAATCTGAAGTGGTGTCCTGCTGGAGGCTGGGAGCTCCCCAGCTGTGGCAGAAAGGTGAGGTGCTTTCAAAGTGGGCTTCGACCAAAGTGACTTCTTTGGAAAGCCAGTAGATTTGGTTTGGTGTTTATAGCTAAACATTATGTGACGTTTTTTAATTGTGCACCTCCGAAGGCTCCGTTCCTGCCCAGACTGGGTCTTCTAGCTGCTGCCTCCTCGTCCGGCGTGGTCACCATCTACAGCCTCCCCCACCCTGCCGCGCTGCATTCCAACAAGAAGCTCCCTGACTCTGGTGAGGCTGAGACACAACCTCCTTAACTCTAAAAAGGTCCTGACTCGAGCAGATTCACACACCCAGACGATGTTGTGCGTCTGGGTGCTCAGCAGAGGGCAGTGTTGTCTTTCTGAAGCCTGCAGTGGGTCTGTGGATTGTGTGATTCCTGCTGTTTCCTGTGAAGTCACGTGACTGCAGCACCACAGAGCTCAATTAGTGGTGATTCCTGGATCACCTATAAAATGTCAACCAGCAAAGTGAAGTGAAGATGCAGAGGCTGGTGGAACTTTAAAGAGGGAAAGTGAATTGTGTCATTTATTATTATTATTATTGATTTATTTTCTCAATTACCTGGTGAATCTGCTTTGGTCCAAAACATATCTGAAGACAATTGAACAATGGTCGTCGAGACTCTTTAAGTGACGATGAGTAAAAACCTTAAAATATTCAGTTTACAATCATCAAAAACAGAGAAAAGCAGAAAATAATTTAATTTCTCCAAGAAAAATGGCTTCAATGATTAATTGTCTATCAAAATACTTGCTGATTCATTTTCTGACGATGGACTAATCGATAAACAGTTTGAGCCACTGTGATGATTTGATGATTTTCATCAATAACGTGATTAACTCAAACCTAAGTATGAAATCCATCAAACAGCATCACACCAGTCATGGGCATCATTAACTGAACCAGATATCATATTCAAACATTCAGACAGTGTCCACGAGGGGTGTGTCTGTGTTGTGTGCTCGGAGGCTATCAAACAGTTTAATGCTGCTTCAACAAGGGGAGAAGTGAATCGCTCCTCTGAGAGATCTGAACACACACACACACACACACACACACACACACACACACACACACACACACACACACACACACAGTGCTCCAGGAGTGTATATATGCTGACATTATGGATGGTGGGGCCTGTGGTCCAGTCCATTCAGATCACTGCGCCAGCTGCCTCTGGGGCTCCGCTGATGGAATGCTGTATGAATGAGATTAATGGCGACCTCGTGGGCCACATCCATCATGCACACAAAGCTGTTTATATCTACACATTTGTGTGTTGATCTGCCTGCGACTGCCCTCGGGCACGGACTGATCTGAACCACTACACCAGTCTGAGACCACAGCATCTCAGAACACTTGAGATTAGATCAACACAACCGTCTCACATCCCAGCCACACGCGTCTGTGGGTCACATCTTGTCTGTGGTTGTGTAACATGAAGATTGGCTGATTGTTGTGTGCAGATTTTCATGCTGAATTTTATTCTCACAGTTTTAAACCACATGAGATTAAATTCTTGATTAAATGTTAATAACTCTATGATCTATCTAATCCAGCTGCGCTCACGATTATTTCAATTACGATTAATGAACGATTATTTTATGCCACACGTGTCTTTGCTAAGGTTGTAGAGCACCGTGTATTGGTATTTAATTGACATACGTTGTATTGGATGATTCTAATGTATTACACTTGGTTTTATGATTAAGAAATACTTTCAGTGCTGTAGTTGGGACATGAAAGCTCTATGAAGCCTGACATTTACACTCTTTGTTTTTTCCCTTTTCCCCCGTAGCTTCATGGCCGATAGTTTCCATTTTATTTTGTGGCCATGGGTCATTGGGTCTGTTTTCCAAAGAGCGACTCTGTCAGCCGCTTGCTTCCAACCATAGGTTATGGTTATTGGATAGAAAGGTTGCAGAGCGCTCACATTAGAAGACGCTGTGTCCTGAACACACAGACTGATGACCGCAGAGCCAGACTTGGACTTGGACTAAAACCGAGCTTTTCAATATGGTTTTCATACAAACGCTGCTTCAAAGGGTTCCCCACACACAGGAATATACTTAGTAAATACTTAATTACTCAATATGCTTAAAATCACAGTCTAAAAATATCGCATTTAGCTTCTAGAAAATCTACCATCTGTTTTTTGTTTTTTTTAAATCATTGAACGCTGGATTTACCACATATACAGAGGACGGGACCTCAATGTCTTCAGTGGCTGCTACAACCAACTCGATAGAAAACCACACGAGTGGTATCCGGGTGGTCAGTGTATATAGAAATGTAAATGTCTGCTGTTTGCACTTGAGCCTCAGAGTGATGAGGTCAACCAGTGGATTGGTTTTTACAACAAACCTTGAGGAGCACCCAGAAACATGAGGATGTTTTTCAACGAGATCCATGAAATCTGAAAAACGCCAGATGTTAAAGAACATGATCTGGATCCAGACCATAATGTAAAAGTCTCTTTCCTGACCCGTCCTGCCTCCTTCCACCATGTTCTGTGGTCTCCGTCCAGCAGTTTTAGTGAAATCCTGCTAACAGACATACTCACAGAAACTCATCATGTGGTGGTTGTGGGTAGATGTTGAATTTCTTTAGTCCTCCATAGTTTGCTCGCTGGCTCTGCAGCCACATGTCATTTTGAGCTGCTGAACTTTATTCTACCGACTTGACTGTTATTTTTTATTTATCTTCAACATGAAGTGACCCCAGAGAGCTGACACAGGTGTAGAGAAGGTGAAAGCACCAAGTGAAACCAAGTGACAAAAATGACGAATAGCGTTTTTTCTTGCTTCTCTTAGCCGGACAAGATGAGTGCTAATTGAAAACAGATTAGCTGTCCTGCGTGGAAATGATTTCTCTGGGTTTCCGTATCAGCTGAAAGGGTTAAGGGTGAAATTGGCTTGGGCGGGGGTTAAACGGGGCGTGGGCCTGTCTTCCCCACCGGCCCGGCGCTGTTTGCGACAGATAATTATAAATGGCTTTTGTCCGCCCAGTCGCCAGAATGAATGAGCAAGTGACTGAGAAGAGGAGCTGCAGAATTGTCGGGGGGTGGGGGGTGTGTGTGTGTGTGTGTGTGTGTGTGTGTGTGTGTGTGTGTGTGTGTGTGTGTGTGTGTGTGTGTGTGTGTGTGTGTGTGTGTGTGTGTGTGTGTGTGTGTGTGTGTGTGTGTGGCGGCGGCGGCGAGAGGAAGGAGGAGGAAAAAGACAAAAGGGAGAATGTGAGACGCTGAAGTGAATGCACATAATTTACAGTGCCGTTCTCCATCAGACAAGGATCTATAATTGAAATGACAAAGAAGATGCATCACCGAGCCAGTTGTTAGTGTTGGAAGCTATGAATTTAAGGCCTAGTAGCGGACACCTCGTGTATCCCGACGCTGTCAATCATCCAGGACTTATTTTTGGGAGGGGGGCGGGGGGGTCACAGGGAGGCCAAGTGAATGTGCTTCAGTGTGTGTAGTACTTTTATTCATTATTTAATGGTTGTTGCCTCTGTTGTTCCTCTTCAGGACGTGAGGATGTGAGTTCGCAGGTGGTGTTTGGTTTGGATGAGGGTAACATCAACTGCATTAATATTAATTAACCCAAACCCTGTGTATGATGCCAGATAATCACCATCATCAGTCACATCAAACTGTGCTCATCACGCAGGAGATGAAACGGTGTGAAAATGCCAACCACCAGGGGGCGATCAAGATGATTTGGCTTCACTTTTGAGAGCCCCCATATCCTGTATGGATGAAACCCACATTAGCTTTCCTGAAAAAACTCTTTGGAGTTTACTTAAAACAGATTTTAACATGGTTTTCCCCAGTGGATGTAAAGCAGACTTACATCCAAAGCTCAATTCCAGCTTTTTGTTCTATGAAATTGTTCCAATTTGAAAGCTTAGCTTTAATAATCATCAATAATAAACACATTAAAAATGGTGATTCATGTGTCTTTCCACAGGAGATGCAAACCAGCAGCTGCCGATATATAAGGTAGGCCTCTGTCACACTCCTCTCCCTGTTAAATCGTATCCATTTTCACATAAGCTGATTTAAAACATAACATTATATAAAGTATAAGACAATACCCAACGATAAAATGTATCATCCAACTCTGCGTTGTTGTATCTGAAGCTGTGTTTGTCGTGCTTCCTGTTGTTCTGCAGGCGGACGCCGTGTTAACGCTGAAACTCGGCTCCCTCAAAGCCCCTCGCCATGAAAACAGTGGACAGGTCCTGTCCATGGACTGGCTGCCTGAGAAACCACACAATATAATAGCTATTGGATTCTACGACGGTATGAATGGATTTCTTGCGGATGTTCTTGATGAATTGGTTCAGTGTCTGAAAGACCAAACAAATGAGCAGCCTGGATCCCGTCAGGTTCATCTGTACCTGACGAACACAAACATGATTCACTGGTGTCTGTTGCACGTTAGAAGAATATAATCCATTATTGTCTTTGCCCGCGTCGTCAGTGCATCACACTCTTTCTGCTGGTCTCTGTCTCCAGGTGTCGTCGGCCTTTGGGATCTGTCCACTAAGTCTACGTTGCTGCAGATGCGAGAGTCGGACGGTTCGCTGACTCTGCTGCCCTTTCGATGCTTACTTGCCCACGATCACGCTGTCCGGGCGCTGGCCTTCTGTCCCGCCTCCAGGTAAATGTTAGGTTATGTTCATTTGTGTCCCCGTGCCGGCGATTTCCAGGTTGTCCGTCCATTCCACTGTTTTGAACACGATATCTTCACAACACCTCGAGGGAATCCTATCAAATTTGGCACAAATGTTCACTTAGACTAAATCGAGTAACTGATTGTATGTTAAACATAGTGTAAGATTCATAACAAGACTATTACATTTACGTCTGTTTTCACGTGGTCATTCGTTCTCGTGCCAAGCTGTTGACTCATTTAACGTCATTGAATCGCTCTCCGGATAAAATGCTGTGACTTCTGAGTCCGAAAACCTGTAATTTATTGAGCAACAACTCAGCTTGTCACTGCATCACATAGAATTATGACTCATGAATAGTGAATGGTTGCGTTAGTGTTTTATTGCCGCGTCAGGGATCATGTTGTAAATCAGCCGAGAGAAAAAGTGTATCTGTAAAATCTTTTTTCATTATAAAATCAGTTTCTATCAGCATTAAAAAAAACCCTCGAGCAAAGAAGAAGAGAGAAATAATTGCTTGGATCTGTTGATGTTTTCCACCCCCCCCCCCCCCCCCACCCACCCCCCCATCTGCTTCAGTTTGGCACTTTTATTCACGAGCCTTTAAAAAGTGGGTTGAAGGCAGCTCAGGTTCTTTGCTGCCAAAAAAGCAGCAGAATAAATCCTGAGCACAGAGAGTTGTGCAGAAGTTTGGCAGAAGGGCCGTTGCTCCAGTGTGTTCAGGCACTGATTCATAATGTAGGGTACAAGGCCTCGTGTGCAGCCACGTCCTCTCTGAGCCGGCACCATTTAAATGAGGTAGCCTCACTTATCTCTGCACATGCACCGACCTTCAGGCTCGAATCATCTCCAGTGAGATCTTCTGTAAACTCATCGTCCTGTGGGGAACATTTATGGATATTTCCTTCCTTCAGAGAACACAGTGAACTCTTTTCAATGCTACTTATTCTCTTTGGAGGTTTTTAGCTTCTTCTAAGTAAAGAAATAATGAATGACATGCAGGTTTCTGAATGCTTTCTTGGATTAAAAGAGAATTATCGATAATTAGATGTAAATTTTGTATCCTTAAGTCATTGATAAGAAGCTCAGTTTGACTTTAGAACGATTTGGGGACCTGGAGGAACATGAGCATGTAGATCGAAGACTGACTGTCCACTATCTGATATGTAATTAAAGGCCACAGCTCAAGATTTCACGTTAACTCGTAGGAACCGTCTCACTCCATTACTCAGCTGATGTATGTGTAGATGAGGGGGGGGGTCATTTACATCACCCGTGTCCGCCACAAGGATTCACTGACGACACTGATCCGCAGTGCGAGTCAGCATCGGGGCTGAAGCAATAACCCCGGTCCAAATTGGCTTTTTATTAAAAATCTGATATTGGCCAGTCGGTGTGTCCAGTGGTCCCACGTCTCCTCTCCAGTAAAATCTGCAGTGGAAAGAAATCTGCACAATCATCTTCTGAGGTGAGGACGGGCGACCTGGAAAATGATTAACTCAGCGTTTAGCGTCACGTGATGCAAACGGCTTCACGGACGGTTTTCTGCCTTGACGTGATTCAAGAGTTTGGGAGAAGTAGGGAAATTAGTTTTTAAAGAAGGTTTTAGTTTATTTAAAAGAAAGTTTTAAGGTTTCTGATTTGATCGTCTTTCAAACTCTTCATCCATCAGTTTGACCTTCAGTTACAGTGTCAGCGGTGATTTCCCCCCCCCCCGTCTGTTGGTTTGTTTACATACATTCCTGTAGATAATTAATGTTGTCATTCACATCCCTGCATTATTGTTGGTCTGCCGCCAGATTGGAGGCTAATTTGATGAACAGCCGTGTTCCCCCGTCCGTTTTCTGTCATCCGTCAGTGTCGACTCGTGGTTTTCTGTGAAGGCAGATCTGAAAGTTATGGAGCCGCGGCTGAATAACAAGATTAATCCTGCAGCCGAGAGAGAGAGAGGAGGACAAACATCTTGTCTGGATCACTGCTTTTTAATTACACAGCCATGTTGAGAGAGATAAAACTACCTCCTCTCTCTGTCCCTCTCTCTCTCTCTCTCTCTCTCTCCCCCCCCCCCCCCCCCTCCCTCTCCCTCCCTCCCTCCCTCTGTTCCACTTCTCACCTGAACTCTTTGTCATCCCTTCTCCTCTTCCTCTCTCTCCACATTCATACACCGCTGTGTGTTTCTGACACAGTGAAATCATGCATTGCATTGCATTGATTGCTCTGTCTTCATTTGTTCTACGGCCGACGCCGCTGTCACATTTGATCAATGCTGGTGTGATGATGCATTTCAGATCAGCGTTCAAGCCTTTTTCCTCTGGCGGGAAAAATCGTGTATTGCTTCTCGCCATTAAATCAAAACACGGACAGTGACTCTTCTTTGCATCTTTCAAGTTGTCGAACTCTGTGTCTGTTTGTCTCAGGAACCTGTTGGTGACAGCAGGAGAAGATCGCTACATGAAGACGTGGGACCTGAAGAGGCTCGATCACCCAGTCACTGTTCAGAAGCGCTATCTGACCAATGAGATCCACTGGCCGTTGAATGCGCCGGGCTACCTGGTAGCCCAGGATGCCGCCTACGTGGCGTAAGAAGAACTTTACACTTAACACGGCTGTTCCAGGACCTTCGTCGTGTTAAACTCACATTGGATGAGCTTTGTCTGTAATTAGCATCTAAGATTGAGGCGATGGAAGAATCAGACCGTTTTATGAATCCAACATCTCTCCTTTCCTTTCTTCCTACCTCTCATGGTTCATTCTGTCGGTGTTATGTTTTTGAATTTATTTAGGAAGGGTTCCCACGGAGTCCACTTCTTTGACCATTACATGCAAAGTGTCTACGCAGTTCCTCGGACCGGCAGCCTGTGGGTGAGCGTGACTCAGTATTTCAACTTATACTTATTTATTAACCCACTAATGATGAATATGTATGTCACATACTTAAAGAACATGAAGACGCCTGTTCATCATAAGGAAGGATTCATATTTTGGGTCTTTTCATGATTTTTATACAAATCAAGATGTTAAATTGTTCTTATACCTCAAACTCTCTTTAAATGTCTTGATTTCCCTGTAGCTCGTTTAGTTTTCTCCCCTGAAAGTTACAGTCAGTTCGTATTGGGCCAAAAAAAACCTTTCTTCATTTCACCAGTGCTGATTGGTCTGTTTCTGTTCTCCTGCAGTCCTTGTCTTACACTGATTGGATGAACAGCGTGGTGACAGCGGACAGTCTCGGCGAGTTGATCTTCGCCATTTTGCCTCCGATAAGCCACAGCTCTCCGTACATCAAACGCACGATAGAGAGACGATTTGTAAGTTTACAGTTTCTTTTGTTTCTGTCCTAACTGACTCTGTTTTTACTCTAAGATAATAATTCAAATTTAAAATGATATTCAGACAGCTCGACCTTATCTGTGTTTCCTGTATTATTAAACACCTGAAATAAAAATAAACACTTTCTTTTGAAATAACTGTCAAAACTCAAACTGTACAGTTAAAACACTAGATTGAATATGTTATATTTTCTGATAAAATAAGAAGACACTCCTTTTCTTGAACCTGTTTCTTCAGCCCATATACATAACGTCTCTGGTGCCTCACGCTACAACTGAGGAAGAAACTCCGGAGATGGGAGGAGCAGCGGAGGAGGAGGAGGGAGGAGGAGAGGTGGGAGGAGAGGTGGGAGAACAGGATCCTGGATCCGAAGCAGGGGATGAGAACGTGGATGAAAACGGAAGAGAAGGACGAAGAGGTCGAAACAACACAAGTCCCCCTCTTCGGTTCCAGACGTACAAAGAGGCTTCGAAGAAATACTGCCTCCACCACTCAGACGGCAACATGGTGCGTACACTGAGAACGACCTGTATCTGCTGACCTCCTCAAAGCTCAAGTCACAAAGGGCCTCGCACAAGGCAGCACATAAAAACAACCGAGTAATTAAAGGAATGAAAAGGTCAATTAACGACCTTATTAGGTTTATATATAAATGATTGTGATGATTTATTTCATCTGGATAAAGATTTAAGAGCTTTTCCTTCAGATGATCCTTTGATTATTATTGTTCAGAAGAGACATATGTATTTCACCATTTCTTTCACCAACAAGCTCTAACTTCCTGTCTATTCATTCATTCATCAGCTTTATTGAAACTAATTCTTTCACTGAAAATGCTCATCCCCGACTTCCAGCTCAGCTTTGTAGGAAGCGAGAAGCAAGCGACCTGGAAACACATGAAAGACACGGAACTGAAGACGGTGATGAACATGGACGAGATGCAACTGGCCGCACTGCACAAGGTATCAAACACACACGGCGACACACCGTCAGACTCCCGCTGCACCTCAACACGTTGATGAAGAAGAGAAGGATAGACAGCAGCACTAAAGAGGAAAGGAAAGGAAAGAGAGATAAGTGATGGCAGAGGAGCCTCTTCCTCCCTCGTTCTCCTCCTCTGATGGGCGGCTATAAAGACGGGCGGAATGTAATGATGTGTAAAATGAGAAAAATGTCACCCTCAGAGGAGGGAGGGAGGGGGAGATGGAGAGCAGCCATTTGAGGATTTGATGTGTTTAATTTTAAGAGCGGCAGAGTGGTGGGTGTCGGCGGCGTGCCCTCTGGGATGAGATGATGGACGGACACTTCACGGGACAATCTCAAAAAACAAAACGCCATCGGCTGCGTGACTGGATCTTCTGTCTGAAGGGGATAAATGGATTAGACGGGGCGAGAGAGTGACTTGAGAGAAAAAAAGAGAAGAAGAGAGGCACACCTGAAGGATTTATAGTGATGAAGAGGGGGATAGATGAAGGAGGAGGCGGGGGTGTTGACCTGCTGAGAGCTGCAGCTGAGTCATTCACACAGGAGGGACTATTAAATCATCACATTAATAAGAATAATCCAAGTTAAATGACGACTAAATGTCCCACAACTTCCTGCAACTTATCAATCACATGTGTTGTTCTGATTTTAAGATGTTCCTGATGGTTTGAGGTCTGGAGCTACAATGACTTTTAGGAAACGTTCATTTCTCCTCCTCCTCTTCTCCTCAGGTGCGTTTCAACCCAAACATGAGCTGCCACATCTGGGTGGCGTCGGGAGGCCAGACGGGGCTGGTCCGCCTGAACTGCCTCAGGAGCATGATCAGCCCCAAGATCAAGAACAAGATCAGGGGGAACCAGGCCCAGTTCAACGCACTGTACTCGCCAACAGACCAGACGGGGCCCGTCCAGACCGAGGCTGAGCAGCTATAGCAGGAGCTGAGCTGCGGGACCAGAAGGTGGATCACACTGTTACACGGGTGTTTGGCTGCAAAAGAAACAAACCTGCAAAAAAAAAAAAAAACGAGTCATTAGCACCAATGTACATTTACTGTTTATCATATTTCAAATGGCTTAAAATGATCGAACGCAGCATTTTTAAATTCAAGCAGAAGGAATTAAATGATCAGCCAGTTGAAAGTCAAACTGTCATGAAACTCTTCCCGTGGGAATTCTGCCTGAAAGTGTTTGAGGTTCACGTGGAGGCGCAGGTAGGTTTATCTTCCGCAGACCGAACCGAGCTTCACTCCGCACCAAACGTCTCACGGACATATTGTTTTAGTCCTTTTACACATTGGGCAGTTAGAGCAGTTGGCAGTGCCTTGTTTAAAACACTCATTTATTATTGATCCCTAGTAGATCAAGTTCGGTTTCTGTTCGCTCCAGTTTCTCTTATTTGGCAGCGAGTCGACCGTTGGCAGCGGTGGAATCAGAATCCGGCTCATTATCATCCACTCTCACCGTCGTAAAGTCAACCCTCAGGAAAAGTGGTGAGCACCTGCCGCCGTTTGCTCCATGGAGATAAATTCATCAATGACAACACGTACGTTTAAAACGGTTTTGCTCGGAGGATCATAACGACTCAAAGGATTCATTTCAACCTCGTGTTTTTCTCCTAAACGTGTTGTTCTACTTTGTTATTCCTCTACATCTGTGGAAAATAAGCCAGGTTGGAAGAATCGGTTCCTCAACAACAACAGTCCACTTTAATTCAATCAAGCAAATTGCACACGTTCACGGATCAGTCCCCTAAACATGGCTGATATTTTCCTCTGAACATCCATTAATGAATTCCTGAGAAATAAGTGGTGTCAGACATCAGAAGACTTCCTACCTCTTAATGTTAAAGAAAGTGAAAGAATCCTTGGATCTGCCCCCGAATTGAACCTTTTCTTTCTTCGCCCGTTTCTCTTCCTTTCACCAACTTTGATGAAAATCCGTTCTGTAGTTTTATTTATTTTTTTACATAATCAAACAGATGAACAAACGGATGAATAAATAACCTCGGAGGTGAATCTCCCTCCGACCGGCAGTGGTTACAGGACGTCGGCCGTGACATCACCGACGTGCGTGTTTACGTTACATTATTTTGACAAAGTGTTCGTTCATAACCAGCGACACATTCCGTTGTGATCCACGTGATCTTGAGTTTTCAGATTTCTTGCCTTATTAGAACGTCAGTGTCGTATTGAACTTGGATCAGAACCACTTGGGCTGGTTTTGTTTCCAGACTCTTCGCCTTAAGACTCTTTTGACAGCAAAAGATATTCACGATAAACTTTCTGGTTCTGTTCTCCCCCCCCCCCCCCTCGAGTTTCAGATCATCAGTAACCACCGGGGGAAAGTCCCGGGTCGTTAGGATCATTCACGCCGTTGTATTTTTGTAATTGATTATTTTTCTCAACAACTCAGGCTTTAGCTGAGTGGAAATACTTGAATATTTTTTATTGTGACTCCGCTGGATGTAATGTTGAGAAGTTTTAAGGTCTTTTTCCCCCCCACGAATTTGTTTGTTTCTTTACCTGTTGAATTTATTCCTGTTGTTATTCTGATATTTCAAACATTTTAATTCAGTTTGCAGCTCAGTGAAATTATTCTAATTTATTTTTCAGCATCTACAAAAACATTTAAATATGTAAATATTTACAGACGTGACAGGTTCATTTAAGGGTATTGGTCTATTTTTTCTAATAACTTACAACTTTAATTGACAGTTTCTGAATTAGTTTTAATAAACACAATGATAATGTTGTCAGCCATGATAATAATTACTGACAATATTATTGCAACATGTAATTCATAAAAGTATCAGACTGTACAGGACCTGCTCTTATTCAGTTTTTCTGTGTTATGTTTTTTTAATGAAAATATTTCAATAAATGATTAAGATTCTAATTTCATGCCTCGTAATAATCCAGCCTCTCTCTCCATCATCTGCAGTCTTTTATTTCACTTTACAAAAATCTCTTGCCACACACACAAAAATGAAATATCAAACATCACAGACGTGACGAGTGGGTTTACGCATCATCACCAGCACACGGAGACAAAGGACTTTTCAAAGGCCGATTGTACACGGACGGTGAATGTATTTACACAAGTATACACAAAATCATACACAGAAAATACACAATATTTGACATATTTACAACAGTCACAAACGTACATTTGTCACGGGCACAATACAGAGAGCATTCTCAAACGGTGGACTTCCATAGTGAACAAACGGGAACGGTGGTTTCCTGGAATTAAATGAACTTTTATCAGAGTCTAGCTGCAGTTTAACGCTTCAGCCAGTTTGTGCGATATCAAAACTACAGTGAAATGCATTGGTCTTCATTACATTCAGTTAGTTTTGACTCATCGCTGCTGGGTCCACATATATATTCTGCTTTCCTCTGACTTTAAAGGGAAAGAATTATGTAAATATACAGTTTATCCTTAGAAATGGTGAAAATACAGAATTTTTAAAGAAGAGAATTTTTCTCTTCGATTAATCGTCCGCATGGTCTATCAACACGTTTTGATTGGCAGTTGAACAAGAAACTTTTGACTGTACATGATATTAGGTAACAGCAAACAACCATGCACGCTATTTGGATCTGGATGGAAGTGGACGAGGTGTTTACAATGTACAATGTCCTGTTCTTTGAAAAAACAAACCCACTTATCATCAACACTACAAGCACGTGGACCGGCTCATGGGCTGTTCTTATTGGTGCAAATGATAGAAATGATTATTACTCGAGTCCCAAACGCTGACCAACCAACACCAGGGAACGGGATGAAGCTCCAGAAAAATGCTGCTGGTCTTTATGGCCAACCAGAGGATGAGTCCTTATTATATTGATGATGACAGCGGTCGCACCACCATATGCCATTTGAAAATACTACCATTCAAATACTACTTTCATTATCTCGTTTCCCTTCTAAATTAAACAATGTCCCTCAGGTCAAATCCTCCCTGAACACAGTGTATTTCATCGATTCCATCCTCCTCTGCTAAAGGGTTAGAATAATGTGCCGGTTATTCTTCTGAATTGTTTGACAAACACAAGCACCATTTTGTGTCAGATATTTATCCGACTTCCCGGATCAGTAAACTGCAAAGTAACTGGGAACTGAAGTTGATTGACTTGGGAAAACCCAGGTGGACGGACGGATCGACGGGCTGACGGGGAACAGGGAGACGTCGTAGATGGATTGTTTCCTCTGAAGCTGCAGGACGAGTGACAGATGCTTGAGATGGATTGAATCTCAAACTAATCGTCCGACTGCAGGACTGAATCCCTGTTGCCCTCGGACTCGATACTCTGCTCACTGTTAACCGGCTTTCAAGGTGAGTTTATCGACTTGACTCTGGAAACTGAAACAAAAGCCTGCAACACAACAAAACTATCAAAAGAACCACCACTGAAAATAGCCCTTAACATTAGATTTGAGGCTGTCGGCATCGTAAGAAACTACGAATCTACTACACATCAACCAATCCTCGTATTTCCACTGATTCCACTGATGCTTCCTAATGTGAAACTGATATATTACTGACCCACCGTCCAGCACAGAGATGAAGGTTTATCTTTGGTTCAAAGTAAAGTACAGCAGTGAGTTTGGTGAACTATAAGAATTGAATTATAAGAAACACTTGAGCCAGCATGTTATGAAGTATAACACAGTAAAATGTTTAAAGGGAGAATAAGAACATTCCAGGTCGAGGCCAGTGTGGAATCATTTCACCCAAATGTACTTTTCCTCTTTAACTCAAACTAGGACTTAACGATGCCTCTCGCAAATCAAAGAGTTTAAAAGTCCCTCAGACTAGAAACATTTTCTTTTTGTGATAACTGCTGTGATGATTGGTGGAAAAGCTGCTTTGACATCATGGTTTTCATTTATCGTGCGTTCACGTCTTCTGTTAATATCGATGTTGGGACGATGTAACCGCACGATGTGACCCTCGCTCTTTCTGTGATCTCTCTAAGGCAACTACCAACAGTAAGTGCACATTTATATTTGAGGTATTATTCAAACACGTCTGTCCGTGTGGTACAAATTACAGAGAAGTTTGCAATGATGAGACGTTCAAAGAGGTTTTCAGCAGGTGAAACTCTTTCAAAATGTCCGTTAGGACCAAGCAGCAGTGCGGAGCTCCCTGTCGGACCTCCGGTGGGAAAAGCAGGCGAGTGGATCAAAGATGAGTCGACTGTTGAGTGAGAATCTGGTAGAAGATCATTTGGTAAAGTTGGCGCTGAAACAACAGACATCGAAGTCATCCATGTGTCCCGGGCAGATCTTTGCATCAGGTGCTCCAGACTTCACCCTCTTGCTTCGTACTAATAAATTCAGGATTTTGTGTTTCCAGGGAAGTTAGAAAATCAGCAGGAGCCGTAGCCTCTTTGTCTGGCAGTTTCTTTAATTTACATGAAATACTAAAAATCAGGCAGTGTTTTTTTAAAGATCACCCACTTGGACAGAAATGAGTTGTCTCCTGAAATTGTTGCATTAAAATAAACCTCGCTGGATCCTTTAAATTGACTTTTCATGTTACATCTTAAAGCTTCAGGATTTTAATCCCATTCTTAATTCCAGGCTTTGAAAGGGTGCTCATGATCGCCCCCTGCTGGTCATGTTGGTCATGTTCCTATGTATTGAACACATTCCATCGTCTATTTGTCTCCACCTTGATTTTGTCTCGGTAGATCTCTTTAAAAGAGCACCTTGTTTCCCCGGGGGTCGGAGGGTTATGGGGTCCGGGCATGTGTTTGAAAACCCCTTGAAACCCAGAGGACTGGAGCACCCCTTCCCCCCCTTCCCCCCCTTCCCCCCCCCCCCCCCCTTATTCAATGAGGACTTGATGGTGTATTCCCTCCTAACATGGAGCACCAGCATCTGCACTGGACGACCAACACATGGATGATTTCGCTGTCTGATTTCTCGTGACTTGATGGCAAACACAACAATCTACCAAAAGCTCTTTCTATACATTATTTTACCAGGAAGCTGTTTTCTTGAGTACAGCTCTGACTGAGGCAGCCCAGAGAGAATGAGGATGTGCCTGAGCCGTTCCATGTCCTTTTGGGTCCAGTCCAGTTGGGGTCCAGTATCAGCGTCAGTCACTGGGGTCCTGGCAGTGGGAGCAGTGGGTCATGTCCTCAGAGTAGAGCTCCACCTGGATGGTGATGCTGCGGAAGCCAAACTTGGTCTGGAGCAGTTCGGTGGCCTCGTGAAGAACAGACTGGGGGTCAGTTCCCTCCTCTGACGTGGGAACAGGAAACAGGAAGAGAACACAGTGAGTCCTTTGTGCTGGTTTATCGATATCCTCATATTTGAATTCACTGTCTCAGTCTATGTGGAGAGTGAACTTTGCTTCGTTACGTTACCTACTGCCAGGTGAACGGAGACCAGGGCCTGGCCCAGAGTCAGAACCCAGAGGTGCAGACAGTGCATGGACTTCACCGCCTTCACAGACAGCAGCACCTCCTTCACCGAGTTGAACTCTATCCCTTTAGGAGACCCTGGAAAACAGAGAGAGTTTCTGTGAATCGAGCTCACGATGGTGGACTTTACATTTCTACCCTACAGCACGTTGACATTATTTCAGTGTTTTATTTCACGTATATGTATTAAAATGATGTCAAATGAACGCTGCGGCCATCGAGCTGCTCATTAACATCGTAGGGTTCATTCCGTCGTAACTAAGAGTTTGAAAAGACGCCTCAGGGGACACTTCTGAGTTCTTAGTAAAATCAGTCATGTGCAAACAGATTTTTAGAATGTCCCCAAAGTCTTCAGGACATCGCCAGGATGAGACCACCTGTGTTCTTCTTCTTTGTTCTGCAAACACTTAAAGGTTGAGCCGGCCGATGGACGTCTGTACGTGTTTAGCAGAATCTTTTAACTCTGTTCAGCCTGTGTCGTGTTTCTGAAGGTGAGTCTCTCCATCTACAGACATCTGTGGTGAGTTACGATCATCCAAGGAATCGTTAGCGTTCTGCATGAACTCAGGGGAAAAGCATCGAGTGACTTTGACCTTGTTAGATCAGGTCGAAACTCGACAGCTGCAGACGGAGGAAAGAACTGTGTGCAATGGTCAGAATTACCACTTCATCCCATGTGGCTTCTTTAAATGGATAGTGTGACAAGGTTGGAGACGCCTTCATATACTTGCAGACAGTTACATGAGAGCGAAAACGATTCAGAACATTTAAATTCAAATTTCTTCAGTGATGAGACTGTTGTTTAGTTTTTTCTTAGTAAGTTGTGTACATAATGTTTGTGTTAAATGGGTTTAGGAACTACCATTCCAGAATAATTTTACTTTTCTCCTCTGACAACCAAATCGTTTATGAACAGTGGATCCCTTGGTCCGGTACCTTCCATGAGTATCCTGAAGACGTCTCTGAGGATGGTGACCGTGGTGAACAGGACGAAGACAGAGAACAGGAAGGTGCAGATGGGATCTGCCACTTTGTACTCTGGCTGAAAGAGGGAGAAGGAGATCGCAGACATCAGATGGTGTTTCCCCCCCCGTCATTAGGTCACAACACGCTCGGGGCAGAGAAAGAAGGGAGCATCTTGCAGACAGAAATATGAAACCCTGTCGTCCATAATAAACACGACTTCTGGATAAATTCAAGCTTTCTACACGTTTCAGTCACAGTTTTGGCAAAAATGACTCGATCATATCTGGTGTTTTTCTGTTAAAGGACCAAACTGACATTTCGGTCTCACCCTAACAGGAATGTGATCTATATCTGACCCGAAAGTAGATGATGGTCGCTGCCACCATGACGCCGACGCTCTGCAGCAGGTCTCCGACCACGTGGATGAAGGCGGCGCGGACGCTTGTGTTGCTGTGGCCCCCGAGGAGCGTGTGGCTGTGGCCGTGGCCGTGGGAGACGGGACTCTGACCGTCCTCGTCGATTTGGTGGTAGCCGCTGCCGTGAGCGTGGAAGGTGGTGGAGTGGTGGAGGATGTAGGCCATCCTGCAGAAAGACACAGGTACGATTGGTGGATTCATTAAGCAAACGATTTAGAATCAGTCCGATATGAACATCAAGTACATGATTTATAGCAACGAGCTTTTAAAACAACACCAGCACAGGTTCTAATGTTCTCTATTAAAGCCATCAATGCTCATTAGGTTCTGAAGCACTCACACAATATTTACGATGACAGCACACCCGGAGGTGATTAACATTACATGGCCGTTAATCTCGTAGTCGTTGCGTACGATCCTCTCGATGGCTAAATAGACCAGAGCCCCCGTCACGATCCAGATGGACACGACTGAGATGAACGCCCCGAGGATCTCTGCGGAGGGAAGAGAGGCAGGGAGCGTCTTCACTTCATCAAACACAGCTGATGTAAAGTTAAATAAGCAAACACATATAATACAGTCGAGTCAGAGAAGATAGAAGATAGAGTCAGGAGTCAGATCTCCAGGTCGATGGGATTACAGCATCAGACACCAGACACAACTTCCTCGGACACAATCTGACTGTTTTTGTCATTGTAATAGATATACATAAAACAAATTGGCCATTATTCTAAAATGTCATCATCAAACCTTAATATATTCGTATATATATAATGTCACATGTCATCAAACCAAGAAATCACACGATCCCTGCTTCTGACCTGATCTGTGCCAACCGAAGTTCATGGTCTTGGTGGGCGGTCTGGAGGAGATCCACAGCGAGAACAGGCTCACCATCATGCTGCCGAAGTCCGTCAGGAGGTGGGCGGCGTCCGTCATGATGGCCAGGCTGTGGGCCAGGTAGCCTCCTGCAGGAAACACAAGCAGAGAGACGTTTGTGTTCATTTGTCTGCTGTGTCAAAGGGAGAAAGGTTGTGTGGCAACGAGGTTCTAGTGATGAAAGAATAAACTGATTATTAGATAACAAGAAAAATCTAAAATTCTGATAAATAATGAGTTGTTATCGAGCAAGAAGGTGAAACATCTAGTTTCAGTGATTCAAATGTCTGGATTTTATAGTGTTTTGTGTTATAAATCATTGTTAAATATGTATCATTGGGTATTTAACTGTTTTAAATAACATTTTCACGTATGATCAGAGGAAATTAAAAGTTTGCATCTCATGATTTTTATTATGTTGGATGTTATTTGACTTTTAACCACATTTTAATCTTATTTATAAGCTCACATTACTTTACAAAATGTGAAAGACAGTATGAACATTAAATGAAGATACATTTGATTATAGAAAATGCTCTGATTCACTTCATGGTTCGTTGCTTTGACCCTTTTCTATTCTAAAAAACACAACTGAGGTTTTCCATCTATTTATTACAAATCTCTGACCTTCTGTTCTCTTTAATAACTGAGCTTTGCATCTGAACGTTTACCTATGACTTCTCCGATCATGAAGACGAGGCAGACAGCCGAGGCGATGTAGAGTTTCTTCTTGGCCAGCATCTTGTCCGCACTGTCCTCACACACCAAGGATTTGATGCCGTGGCAGTGAGCGCCGACGGGCCGCTTCAGCTCGATGGCGCCGGCCATGCCGCCATTCTTAAACGGGAAGTCGGGAAATTGCTCTTTGGAGTCTGGGAAGGAGCTGCAGAGATTCAAAGGTGCGTGAGACAGAGACAGTTTCATAATTGCAGGTGTTGTTGTTTTCTGTTGGACCGTTGGTGCAATGGTGAGTTTGGGGACATTATGGCGTCTTCTGTCCAACATGTCAACAGACTATGAGCTACCACTACAACATACAGGTGTGTGTTCGCCCTGAAACAGCCACAGATCTGCAATATAACTGTTGTTGTGAGAATTGATTTTGTGAAAAGATGTTGCAGCGAAGCACATTATTGTTTGGAAGCGCTACAAAGTGGAAATCTGACAAAGTGGATCAGGATCAATGTTCACTTAAGAGCGGTGAGACGGGCCATCGAGGGAGGAACCAGCTGGAATCGATGACTGCTGACACCGAGGAGAGGTGAGTGTGTTGTGTTGTGTTTGTTTTGTACATTTAAATTTAGGTTTTCAACCCAAATGACTCATTTCAGAAAGCAGAGATGTAGATGATGTGATTTAAAGGTGAAAAAAACACACAGACATGTAGTTTAACACATTTAATAATGACATTTCATGTCAAAAACTAAATTTAAATGCAGCTGCAACAAGAGTTTTGTGCCTGATGATCATCTCTGTTTTTGTGGCGTCTAATAAAAGCGTCTTCTGTATCAAACTGTGACTGAGGACGAGGGA
This sequence comes from Hippoglossus hippoglossus, assembly GCF_009819705.1. Taxonomy (NCBI): domain Eukaryota; kingdom Metazoa; phylum Chordata; class Actinopteri; order Pleuronectiformes; family Pleuronectidae; genus Hippoglossus; species Hippoglossus hippoglossus. The sequence continues at coordinate 2,069,322 of NC_047174.1, forward strand.
TGTTTTTAATGTTTCTACCTGGAAACACTGACTGAAGGTTAAACTACACATGTGGATATTCACCTGTAACACAACACACGTGTACATACAACTGGATTTCAATCATGTGAACTGAGCAAAATGCTGACTTCCCATTTCCATTACACACACGTACACAGACACACACACACAAACACAAGCAGGTTGCTGTTTTTCTTGCCTTGTGGGGGAGGAGCTTTGATGATGTGGCTAAATGAGGTGGAAAAAAACTAATTTGGGCTCACTTGAGATAACCACACACACACACACACACACACACACACACACTGCTATCCTTGTAAGGACACTGCATTGCCTTCCATCACTTGTGTGCAGCAAAACCAAAACCTTATCGCTACCTGACCACCATTCACATCTAACCTCAACCTGCACCATGTCTACTGGTCCTGACTGGGTTCGTGTTTATGCTGAAACACACACATCTGCAGGGATGTCCACACCAAACAGGACCAGTGGAGTGTGAAACTGATTCTGTTCAATCAGTGGGACACAAGAGCAAATACTCCCCAAATACACATATAAGCTCAACACACACACACACACACACACACACACACACATGTCACATACTGTGGACACACACACACGAGTGCTCTGAAGCTTCAGTATGTTTGGTTACGCAGATAAAACGATGAAGAGTTTCTCATGTTAAGATTACAAATGTTTCACAGTCAAACCAGTAGATATATATTTTTATAACTTGGTAAAAAGTCTCCTCACCAACTAGAGTCTGGGTAGATTATATTTTTATCACAACATCTGCATCTTGATCTCATAAATCATCGTCCTTTGTGCAAACAATATGGACAAAAACCCGTTTTCAAGTTATTGAAAATATATTCTTTGGGGATCTCAGTATTTTAAAGGGAGTTTTTCCTGGTTTGAGCAGAAATGGATTAAAAACATCGTGTCCCCTGTTCTGACAAATTGCTGCAATATCTCAAAAAGTATAAGTATCTGACTGTTTATCATTTGTGTGCTTGCAGAGAAATCTTCCACTTCTCCTTGTACAAATTTGTGGGGGTTAGGGTTAGGGACTTTTGGCTGTTGAGACTTTTTAATGATGGGACAGATTTTGAGTGTGAAAGGCGGAGGGAGAGCAAGAAAGACATGGAGGAGAACCCTGCAGTGGCTTGACTGGGAGGAACAGCCTGATCTGTACCTGAGTGGTTGATCTGGGACTTCTCAGCTTGTAGTGGATATTCCCAAAAGTACCAGTAATACCAGAACGCCCTCAGCCTAAGATCAAGAATCTGCCAGTGGACACCAGTGGTGAGGGAGGCCATCAAACTAGAGAAGGTGCTATAGAAGCTGCAGACGGGCGCCCAAGTGCCTCGTGGGCTGTGGCTCTCGCTTCTCTTGGCTTCACCAGCTTGTGACCTCCAGCGTTCACTCGCAGCCGAGTGTGAAGCTGCTCGCATGAGAGTCAACGCCTCCGAGTCCGAGGCCCTGGTTCTTTGCCAGAAAATGCTGGATTGCTCCCTTCAGTGTGGCAGCGAGGTCACTGTCTCGGGTGAAGGAGGTTCAGTATCTCGGGCTGTTTTTCACGAGTGAGGGTAAAATAGAGCGTGAAATCCACAGGCGGGCTGGTGCAGCATCAGCAGTAATGCGGGCGTTGTAGCGGACCGCTGTGGTGAAGAGAAAGCTGAGCCAGAAGCTGTCGATTTACCAGTTGATCTACGTTCTCTGTGAACTGACTTAAAGAACGAGATCGGGAATGAGTTTGAACATCTTCCACCTTTCTGCAGTGATCATCCTCCTGCACCGACATAAAAGACGTGGTTGGATGTAGCATTAGGTGCTCGCTTAGCAAAGTGACGGCAATGATCATATTCTGCGTCTCGTAAAACATCATCAATACTGAATTTCAATTTGAAATCGAGTTCATCTGTTTGTCAATATCCCACAGGGCAGGTCAGAGCTGCTTCTCTGACTCTCAGCATCAGCAGAGCAGACCTGAGGGAATATTCACCGATCTGTGAAATGATATGATATGAAGAGAAAGAGCTGTCCCCTGAAAAAAAATAACCACGAGCCTTTAATTACAGCTGCGATCTGGGCGCCATAAACTATTATTTGTAGCTGACATAACGACGCCTGCAGTGAGAGGGCAACGCTGCAGCAGAGATGAAAATGTTTTGTCTCTGGGGGATGATCCTGATGATCTTATCGGGATTATTGTTATTTAGCACTTCCAAAATGTTTTTATAGCTGATATACAGACTGAAGGAACGTTTTACTACATGTGGGCAGACATCTTGGATCCATCCACACGTATCAAGATATTACTTGTTTGTTTAATCTGTTAAAAAGTATAAACCACATGTGTTTTTTTAGTTTTTCACATTTTGTTGTTGTTTTTTTGGGCCAGAAGCAGAAACTTCCATGAATCAGTGTGTGAAGGAAACGACCCTCATGAAACTAACGTGTCATGGTGCAGAGTTTCTCCAGATACTCGACTGAAAGGTGAAAACGAAACTCGGGAGAACGTCCCAGTGATCGTTTGATTCCAAAGTGTGAAACTGTTCAGTAAACATTTGGAGCAGATGAAGAACATTAAGTGACACTTGTGAGTATTTGACTGTAAGTTGGGAGTCACCAAGAGGACATTTGTGGAAGCTGCTGCAGCCGTGACAGCGTCGTCTGCCAAACTCCCATCAACCCTCTGACTTCACCCACTGCCAGAACCATCCCAGCTGCCATCGAGCCAATCCTGGAAACGGGCTTTGTTAAATACAGCTGGGAAACATCACAAAGACGCAGTAATGAACCAGTCAGTATCAAAGGGAATTCATTGGTCCTCTGCATTTTGAAGCACCTCTTTGGTATGAATCAAAAACTAGGATGTCACTCAGTAGAGCTCGTTCCTCCGCCAAGGCCCGACCGTCCAAACTTCACACACTCATAGAAACCAGTCCTCTAAATATGAAATCTATAATGTATAAAATCAAATTGGTTTAAATGTGGATCCACACATCAGGGGGCGGATCTGGATCTTTGTCTCTTTAGTGCTTGTGTCATCTTGTTTACAAACAAAAGGAGCGGGGGGGGGGGGGGGCATCGTTTTTCTCATTAGAATTTATATTTTGATCTCAACGATTATGGTTTCATCTTTGATTAAAGGGTTAAGTTCTGGTTGCTTGTTCAGGTTCGTGGTCATGGTTTGACTGTCCTGGTTGCATCCTGGTTTATAAATAAATAAAAGGAAAAACATTTATTTTTATATATTCATGATTTCATGGGATCTGGCAAAGTTAATGTTTTTCCCAAGGTAAAAAATAAACACACATTAGTCCTCAAAATGTTATTTAAAAGGTTATTTAACGTTAGGTTGCAAAGGTTGGGCCAGGTAGAAACAAAACATACTGGAGTAACTTTACTCTTACACTGGTCTGAATGGAGCCAGCTGGGGAAAAAACACTGTAAATACACACACACACACACACACACACACACACACACACACACACACACACACACACACACACACACACACACACACATCAAATCTCTAACCAAAATCTCTAAACTTAACCATGACCAACTCATGTCTAACCATAAACTTAACCTAACCTTCACCAGGAGCTCAGAAAAGACCTCATTCGGACCATGGTCCCCATGAGGTCCCCTGGTCCTGACGAGGGGACTGATAAGACTATAAGACTGGAGAGGTCCTGAGGAGGCTACAAAAGCCAGTACACACACACACACACACGCGCGCGCGCGCTGCAAATGGTGCATGAAATCTCAAATGTTGTGCCATATGCACACCTCTCTCGCACGTTCACACGCACGCACGTGGAAATAAACAGCAGCACTTAATACACGCCCCCCCCCCCCCCCCCCCTGACTCTGAACCCATCATCATGATAATGATAATAATGATAAATCTTATTCCTGTTTCCTCACAGGTCTGAAATCTGCAGCCTCATATTTTACATGTTATCAATAATAATCAGGTTTTCCTCTGTGACGTGGACAATACATCATAAATACATGTACACGTCACTTCTTCAACACGTCGCATTAGAAAGTGACAAACCGCTGATGTGGACGTGACAGAGTTGATCAGAGGAGTCGGTGGTTAAAACGTGTCGGTGGTTAAAACGTGTCGGTGGTTAAAACGTGTCGGTGGTTAAAACGTGTCCTGATCAGAACAGACGAACCACGAGGCCTAAAAAAAACTGTTTCACAGAATCAAGAATGATAAATAAATCATCCTGACCAACTTCTGCAGATTATTGATCATAATAGATGTTTATTTATTATTTAAGTAACTGAACTGCGCTTGATATATATGATATATATTTTTTACTCTAAACGAATGGGCATTTATTTTGTCTTCACGTTTTTACACTGCAGCACAAAATTCAAGATTTACTATTTATTGTTAAAAATCTTTCCGGATTTGCGTCTTATAACTTTGCCATCATATTGTTTTCTTGCTATTATCAACACCTCATTCTTTATAATAATAATATCGATTGCACGGCAGCAACTCATTCATAATGTGTGATGCAATAATGTATTTTATTCGTCGTTGGGTTGTTTTGTTGTTTTTTTAAGTGCATCTTATCATAGGCCACGATCTTTTATTGTCATGATTCTTATTAATATTAATAATTTTGTTATTACTGTTATTATTTATTCAAAATAAAATTGTTTTATGGGTGCTGTCCTGTGTTACAGGTATAAACACCTACAGGCAGCATATTTACTCTTAATTCCTCAGTTTCATTTCGTCCCACGCAGCCTGAACGTGCACGGAGCTGCTGCTGCTGCCTCTAATGACAGATGATGAGTTTTTAGCATTGCTCAGTGAACTGGCCCCGGGGCCATTTGTCACAGGCTGTCCAGAAACAAGCCAAGCATGGAAATGAATTTGTTCATTCACATAAAACAGCCGGCGCAGCCCGCTTAACATGCACCACAGTAACAACTGCTGCCACTACACAACCTGTGCAACACACACACACACACACACACACACACACACACACACACACACACACACACACATGCAGGGATTCCTCCTGCAGATCTGCGCAATATTCACTTTTGCGCTTCTTTAGCGTCCCCTCACAAAATCCACCTGGAATCTGTCCACACCCTCTTATCGGTCACTTTCTTCAACTCCACACAATTAGAAGTTTATCTCCTTATTGTTACATATATATTCTATATTTATAATCGTTTTTTTAATCACATAAATGTTCAATTTAATCTTGAACATGCTCGTGTAAATTATGGCTCTGAATTCCTCACATGCGTTTTTATTCCCATGCAGCTGCAGTCACGTGGAACCGGACGTTTCTCTCACCTTTGCAGTTTCAACGAATACATCTTCGCATTCTTCTCGTGCATCAGGTGAGATTTCTCCGAATTTGCAGCGTTATTATCCATTTATTCCTCCTGTCTTCTCCCTGTGTCCGGTCTGGGAAATGAGAAGGATTCTCTGCTCTGTCTGCTGCAGGAGTTGAGAGACTCGACAGGTCCAGGGCTTTCTCCTCCTGGTCTTCTTCACTGGACGATGGGGAAAGTGGGTGCACACCTCATCCGTGCATGTGAGCACAGACTCTTCACCACAGACCAATGACTCCCTTCATTGCGGCTCCTGGGAGGCAGGAGGAGGAGACCCCGGGGAGGGAGGCTGGAGTTTGGTTGGAGTTGGAGCCTCGAACACGGAGCTGCGGCAAAATAAAAAAAACCCAGTCAGTGGATATATAGAGTCCGAGTGATCAGCTGGTTCAGGGCAAACATCAGGCTGAACGAAAATCAATCAGATTTAAAATAGTTCTGCACAACGAGGATTCGAATAATGTGTCGATAAGCATCAAATAATAGTGAAACACATCCGGTTGCACAACCTCACAATAAATATCACATGTTTAAATTCACTATAACTCTCAGGTTTAGGTTTCACAGCCTAGAGATTCATTTCCATCAGCTGGATTTATTTAATCCACATGAAAAGATCCTCAGATTAAAGCTAATTCAGTGCAAATGTGTATGAAATAATTATACTGATTTCAAAAAAGAAAAGATTGATGACATGTATTTGCACAGAATTAAATAAACATTTAAAATATAACATCGGTTATAACAGTCGCTCTGTGGTAAGATAAACACACAGTGTCATGTGGAGGCTCATTTAAACTATATATCTTCAAAGTGTAAATGCCATTTTGCTGCATGTGTAAAAATTATAAAGCAAGATTTATTGCAAAAATACATCCACGTTAATAATATAATAAATATATTAAATCTAAGTCACGTTGATAGATTAATAAACCGTTAATTGTCAGTTTAGTAAGAATAGATTTAAATGAAGTTCTATGTAAATCCCTTTAGTCTTAATGTAACATTCTAATCACACATTTATTATATGGTTCTAATTGGTTAGATGTAAATAAATGTAGCATTTAATTTACATATTGTTCATTAAACTAATAAATCTCTGTATTATATGTATAAATACATAGATTCTATATAATACGTGTTTTGTGAGTGTCAATGCTGCGTTCAAGTACATTGGGACAAACGTAAATAGTTTCACAGGTGAAGAGTTTCCTTGGTTTAATATCCAGTTTTGTTTTGTGAAGTTAAATGACTTCACTGTTCAATTATATAGTTTTTGAAAGATGTTTTCTGACTAAAACTTAGCTAATACGTTAAAACTGACGCAAACTGTGTTTTTAGAGTAATTTATTTGCTTGAAGGAACTTGTGTCATCATGTGGCCTCTAATTAGATCAATGTTTCTGATGCCATTTATCATTAGTATAGAACAGCACTTTATGAAACAGTTAGTGTTATCTCAAAGAAATCAGCACACGTGTATTTTTGTTCCTTCCCCAGAAATCTGTACTCTGCAGTAGATATGACTACTGGATGAATTGTTGTGGATTACAGGACTAACAAGTTAATACTGACACAAACATTATTATTATTATTTTACCTGTATTTAGTTTCTCTTTGGGTCATTTTTACTTAAGTTCAGCCATTTACAGTTTTATTTTTAAGACGTATATGATAAGATTGGTGATCCTCTATAAGGGGAATTCATAATCGGCACAGCAGCACAAGGGAAAAATTAAGTAAGAATAAAAATAAGATGAAATACAATACCATATAAAAGGAGGAACATTAAAACATGTACAAGCCAGTTTTTCTAAATGTGCAACATAAAGATGGCAGAAAACAGCTCGGTTATTGTACCGATATGTAACCAAGGTAACAAGTTGTTTTTAAATTCATAAATAAGTTTATTTAATTAAATGTAGAAGCTTTTTTCTGCATTATTCCCTAATTAATAGCGAAATCTCAACGTGGCGCTTTTGTCCGATTTCCGTAAATGTGGCATGGGGTTGCGTCTGACGTGTCCTTCTGACGTCATGACGCTGGCTGTGTTTGTTTTCCGTGCCGCGCAGAGCCGACCTGAGCCGAGCCGAGCCAGACATGGAGACACCCAGCAGCGACGGTAAAGCGGACGCGCTGCCCGCGGACGAGGCTCCGGAGGCGGACAGGTCCATGTCGCGGTCCGACAGGTTCGAAACAAAGACGATCACACAGAGAGTAATAGCATGCTAGGAGGCTAGCATGCTAACGCTACCTAGCTAGCTCCCTCGCGCGTTGTGTCAGCGTGGCTGCGGCGAACAAAACACAAACTACACAAACACAACAACACAACAACACGACAACTCATGAAAGCACACGTCAGAGGTTCGGTTTCACGTGTCACCGTGCTAACGCTAGCTGGTGCAGAAAGTGTCCATGCTAGCTAACGGGGACACCTCTTTGAAATCCACCAGGATTTAAGGTGTTTTGTGTCGTTACTGTTTAATCTGGTTTCAAACTGGTTTCTACCACGTGTCGACGTAGTGTGGTGAATTCGGCTCAACGAACCAGCAGCTGTGAGTCATGTGCAGCTTCAGGTGCATGTGTACAACTGATGAAGAGGAGGAGGAGGAGGAGGGACAGAAGCAGTAAGAGATTCACATCTACAGGCCAGATACAGTTACCACTGGTTTCATACCACAACGGGGTGGGGGGGCAGATCATCCTGTGTCTGAGCCACAATCTGTCCATTCACATTATCTGTGGTTATTACAGTTATAACACCTCCCGTGAGGATTGTGCTCCACATGTTGACTGGAGTGGAAGATTCCTCTGATGTGTTGTTCTCTCAGGTTGATGACGTGTTGACTGCAGGATAAATGTAGGTCATAGAAGCATTAATATTAATTTATGCACATGAATATGTGTTGATTTTGCTGCTTTTGACCCGTCACAATTTGAGTTAGTTGTTTCCTGAAGGCTTGTTACGTCTCTTCACTGAGAATAATCATATCTCACATAGATAAATATACATTTAAATCACAAACATTGCTCCAAACAGAATAGTCCCTCGATGCGTAGTGATCCGCTCTGTGCGCCCTCTGGATCAAACCACCGCTGGAGGAGCTCATCCTGAGGAGGCACAGACACAGGAACCGGACAGTCTGTAGTTTAAAGACTAAATATAAATGATCTTATTCTCTTGTTATGTAGCAGCCAAGTGATGACAGCCTTACTCATGTGAACGCAGGCCCCCCCGCCTTGTGCTGCGTCCAGGGCAGTGGTGTGACTTTCCTGGGGAGGGTCGGCGAGTTCCCCCTTCCTCCCCCTCAACCACACCTACAGTAGACCTCACTGTGGAGAGACAACGCAGAGGGAGACTCCGGAGCCCAGACTCCCTCTCGTCTCTCTGCAGGACACACGAGTATCTGCAGGTCCTCACAAGTTAAATAAAAGGCTTTGAATGATCAAACTTTTAAAACGTTAGCACCTTGTTTCTGCCCATTTATAGCTTCATAACTTTGATTAGCTGCCTTTCATTTAGCTTTGAGGAGCCTTCAGATGTCTTGCCGTGACTAAAATGCCTGTAATGGAGCAGCAGCAGCAGGGGGCCGACTATGAGCTAACAAGGCATCTCTGATGGCAACCAACACAAAAAGTCACAGCTTAATGTCTTTGTTCCGTTGCTTTGATCTGGTCAGTGTTTCACGTTGTAATTTAGGAAGCGCCCTAAAGAATTTTGTCTGACATGCGTGTCTCTGTCGTCTGACTCTGTTCTCTGTCGTCCCTTCAGTGGGAGTGGGGACGATTCCTTGGACGGCCTCTCCGCCCGTGTCCCCCGCTGCCCTTTGACGCCGTCCTTGTCGCCACGCAAACGGACCACGAGCCTGTCGAAGACGGAGCCTCCGCTGCTGCGGACCGACAAGCGGACCATCTACACCGCAGGTCGACCCCCGTGGTACAACGTCACCGGGACCACGTTCAAAGAGGCTTTCGTTATTGGTGAGAACAAGAAGGAGACTTTGATCGTCTTCTGTGTATTTACAACCGTTTTCGATTTTTAATTGTGAGAGGACGTCCAGTTTTCTCTCCGGGAAGCGAGTCACATGTAGAGTGAATTCAACAACTCAAAATTAACACAGAAAATATGTGAAACCAGCTTTTACAAAGATGATGTGCGTAAATCACTTTTTAATGGCAAACAATCTCACAAACACAATCTCATAAACACAATTGTGCGACAGAAATGCCTCTGGGGTTTCCTGACGGCCCCGACCAGGGTCTCTCCTGTGTCAGCAGTTCAAAGAGCTCGGGACCACCGGGCCCCTCAGACACCGATGTCTCAGCACTGGATGTTTGAGCGAGCGGCTCAAGCGGCCCTGGAGGATCATGGTCTTGGCCGTCGGCGAGAAGCCTATCATACAATATTTCTGTCGCAAAAGTGTGTGTGTGTGTGTGTGTGTGTGTGTGGGGGGGGGGGGGGGGGGGTTAGGTAGGCGTGTCTGAGAATTTCCCGTTTTGAGGCCGTAGAGTATTTAGTTTTTCAACCAAACATTCTTGCTTTAGATATTTCTGGTTTAAAACACTGGTTCGTGAGACTCTGGCCTGATTTTTACAGCCCAGCCTCCATCTTGCTGAGCAGCGCAGTAGAATATCTGCCTCAGGACGAGTAACAGCAGCAGTAAAATGAGCCGTGACACACAGACTGTATGTGTTTGTGTTTGTGTGTGTGTGGTGTGCGCTTGAAATTTGCGGAGCCAATGTTCCGTGATTTAAACCCATCAGATCGGCATTAGCAGGAACACGTGGAGGGAGAGGTGGACATTATCTTTAGTGGGCAATCTGTTATTGTCAATGGGCCTCGGAGTCTGGGCACAATTTCACACTCAGCTGTGCTGTGGGCGATGTGGGTCCGGTTTAAAGGACCAGACTCTGCAGAGAACTCGACAGAGCGAGGACGAGGAGGAGAAACGGTCCTGTGTTCAGTGGGATGTGGAGAGAGGGAAACACGTGGTGGATAGAAGATGTAGAAATGGAAGAAAAGATGGATGGATGGATGAACCAAACGTGGAGTGAGAAAGTGGGTAGAAAAACATTGTGAAGCATCATAGCTACCTGAGGTTGCTGTTATCTTACATTCTGGTTTTATTGCTAATAGAAAGACTGTTTTATCTGCTGTGACGGGACGTTTCACTGCTCAGAATGTGTCGCCTGCGCTGAGTCCTTTGAAACGCAGTGAATAAGTCCGACGCTTTGCTCCTATAACCCTCTGATGCTGTAATCATACATAGAAATGAGGAGCACTGCAGTGGTTTTTCCCTCGTCTCCCAGTCAGCAGTTTTGACCTTGATGGTTCTTATCGGAGCAAAAAACCCCATCCCAACACTTCACTGAGAGTTGTTTATAACACAGAAGTGGCTCCGTAGGCCATTTCTGTTCCCGTGCACACACGCGCGTGCACACACAAACAAACGCACAGCAAATGCATCCTGTTTTTCACCTTTTTTTGCCAGTCAGCCAGCGTGCGGTGCTGGCCCAGTTCCCAGGGTAGTTGTCCTGAAGGATTGCACTTGTGGTCTTTAACCCAGGAGGTCGGGTGAGGTAAAGAAACGATCCGGACAAACACTTATTTTTTTTACATCTGTGCCACAGCTGTATTTGTTTTTTCTTGTAGTTTTTGACGAAATATGGCTGCACACACAAATATTCTGCTGTGCCAAGCAAAACATGGTCACACGGCCATTTCTTTATGCCTCTGCCCAGTGACAGCCAGAGACAATATGTCCTCTCCAGCCACGTGGACATGATATCCCAAGAAAGTCTTGACGGAACTTCTACATATGTGGAACCAACGTTCAGCTCGACTCAAGGATGAACATGATGAGATTTCAATGTTCTGAGGTCACAAAACACATGTTTTACCTTTTGAACCTGATATCTCAAGAACACCTCGAGGAACGTTCTTGATTTGGTCCAAATGTCATTCCAGGGAGCTCTTATCACACTGACGTTAATAAGTTTGGTTTTGATGAGTTATTTGATCATATAAAAACGGGATAAAACGTCCTGGTTGACAGCTGAGAGTGATTCACACAGCACTTTGGATTAAAAAAGAAAGGGATCTAATGAAGATTTTGCTGTTGTCTTCCTGTAATATAACAGATTTGTTGTTTGATTTCTACCAAACGGTTGCTAACGGGTTTGGTGGTTCTGTGTTTTCCTCTCAGGTCTGTGCGGAGGAAGTGCTTCTGGTAAAACCACAGTGGCCAATAAGATCATCGAGGCGCTGGACGTTCCCTGGGTGGTCCTGCTCTCCATGGACTCCTTCTACAAGGTAATTTAAAATGTAAATAGGAGATTTGATTAAACGTACAATAACGTGCTCTGTGGACATTGTCTCCCTCGGGTTGTCGGTGCTGATTTCAGCACAGTAAGGAAAAGCTTCAGACTGATCAACACAGTAGTTCATATCAATTACACCCCCCCTCTCCTCCGAGACCCGAAGTCGATCATTCCTCAGCTTCACACCACTCACTGAATCTAAGAGTCAATTTACGTCTGCATGTCTCTGTGGATTGCTGCTGGTTGTTGTAGGGTTAGTTAAGTTCACACCAGTGAGTAAAATAAGTCGGGTGGGTTCATTCTTAAAGGAAAACTCCACTCTGCTCATATATGTACACACACATGCAGTAATACGTGCAGTAGATCTCTTGTGAGGTGTTCAAGGTGAATGGGAACAGACGTACTTTGCATTCTGTCTCACAGATGAGCTGGTGCACATCTTTCATGGCCCGAAGGCGTTAAGTTTTCAGGTTGGTCCGTTCCATTCTTGTGAACGTAAAGTCTCAGGAATGCTCGGAGGGGAATTTCATTATATCCGACACGAAGGTTCACCTGGACTCAAAGGTGCGCTGCAGATTTTGAAGGGCAAAGGTCACTGTGACCTCACAAACACTTTCTTTGGCCGTTTCTCAAAAATTCAACGTTCAAAATTCAATGTACAACTGTTAGATGGTAAATTAGTTTCTTTTAAAGATTCAGATCAATCCATATATGAACATCTTTAGTGTGAAGTCGTGCGTCTCTAACTGGTTCTCTGATGCTGTTTCTGTGTTTTTCAGGTGTTGAATAAAGAAGATCAGGAGCTGGCGGCCAAGAGCGAGTACAACTTTGACCACCCTGACGCGTTCGACTTCGAGCTGCTGGTCACCGTCCTCAGAAAGCTGAAGAAGGGCAAAAGCATCAAAGTGCCGGTGTACGACTTCAACTCTCACTGCAGGCGCAAACAATGGGTGAGGCTTTCTCACCACATCAACCGTGAGCTGACTCATGGCAGCGTGTTGTATCTCTCTCTTTGAGATGATGTTTGATTCCCCAGGTCTTTATTTACCGACGCTGTTTAAAACGAGAATGGTTCTCAGTCGAGTCGATACCTTCGCCGAGACCAAAAAGTCCTCTTAGATTCAATCAAGCTGGATCCGTCCCTTTGTCCGAAACTTGTGGCAAATGAAAACTTTCTTGGCTCCGTCCTTCCACCAAGTTCCGTGGAAATCTTCTCAGTAGTTTTTGCACAATCCTGCTGATAAACAAACAAATGGGCCGAGGTGAAAATACATCCTCCTTGGAGGTGATAATAGAGCTTGTGTCACTTTAGAGCTATGTGAGCTGTTCACATTGTGATTTTGGCATCACTACTCATCACCTCTGCCAAGTGGGTTATGTTTTCACCTCTGTTCATTTGTTCGTTGTGTTTACTGATGGTTTTCTGTTTGCAAGCAACATAACACAAAGACCACTTGACAGATTTCTTTGAAATTTGCTGTCAGGATGTTTTATGGGTCAGGGAAGAACTCATTATGGTTTAGTGCGGGTCCAGATCACGGGGCGCATACAAGATTAGTTTTTCATTTTCTTTAACTTTGCCTTATAGGATGTTTTTCAACATTTTCTAGGATTTCTCTGAAAATAATTAATGGATCTTGATGAATAAAGTCAGGCCAGTTATGTGTGAGTGTGAATATTGTGCAGCTTGAAGCTAATGGGAGATTTGGAGTTAATGAATAAAACAGTTGGAGTAAGAGTGTTGACTAAATAAAATATCACTATTTCTGTCATTGAATCCTTTTTCAATTGGAATTTCGACATCGTTCTCAGAAAAGTTGATAATCGTCTATATTAGCGAATCATATCCATGTCGTCGTTATAATTCTCAGTGGGACAAACCATTCCACTTCACTTTGAAGGGGATAATCTATCCTCATAAGAAGATGAAATTTAATTCTTGCTGTAAGAAATCACTTAACCCCCCCCGGGGACGTGTTAGTCTTTAGAGCCGATGCCAATGGAAATGTCGGCTAATTTGCTAATTATTAAGGATTTAGTGAACAGGACATTAACCCAAGCAAAGAGCACGAATCCCCTCCCAGGAGCATTGTGAAGAATCAATCTGGCCGTGTTGCACTCTGACAACTCTTCTCTATTTCTTTGCAATGTAATTTCATGGCTGAAAGACACAACGCCATGCGGGAAATCGCCTCTCACGACTTGTGACTCCGAAATCTTTTTATGGGCCTTTCGTACTGTTGTGAGTTTAATTAAGCCGCGGGGCCCCGAGGGCTTCGAGGGCCAACCAGCTGCAGGCTGTGTACACTCCCTGTGTTTATATGTGTGTGTTCGTTATGTGGACCAACCAGAGGCCACAGTCAAGTTTCTTATTCTCTCATAAAGTCGGAGGTCACCTTCTCTCGTTCTCTCCTTCTCTCACCGGCACAGATACTTAAAGACTCACTAAATCATCTCTTAGAAAAGAAAAAGGGAAATGAACTAATCGATAAACACTCAACTCTTTCTTCAGATTCCACTTTACCTCTTTACACACAACCTCTGTTCTCTCTCTCTCTCTCTCTCATTCTTTGCTCATTGTCTTGCTCTCTTTCTCTCTTCCTCAAAATCAATACCGAAGTGTCCAGTCCATTGACCCGAGCACGACGCCGGTAAGAGGAAGTTAATAGGATTGTGACAAGCTCAGCACCATTTTGTCTTTGATTGAGGGAGTGATTAATTTCTCTCGCTCCCACACAAACACGTTCACAAACAGCTCAGGTTCAGGATGAGGTTTATCAGATAACGAACCTGAAAAGAGCCGGTTGAGGTTTTCCTGTGTTTCTTGGCGTGATATCTATTGAGTCTATTTGAAAAATATTTAAAACATCGGCTTTGGAGAAGAAGACTCCTTCAGCACAGTTTCAGATCTCAAGTGTTCACGCAGTTTGATTCGGTGGAAGCTGAAAGTAGAAAGATGCTCCTTCTACTGCGCAGACTTTGCGGCCTCTTGCTGGAGGACGCCGCCGTTCAAAGAGTTGATGCTGATATTGAATCTCATGAAAGGTCTATTTAATCCGTATCTTTTTATTCTTCAGAAAACAGTGTACGGGGCCAATGTCGTGATCTTTGAGGGAATCCTGGCCTTCGCCAACAAGGAGCTTCTGAAGGTAAGAAGAGTTTAATATAATAATAATCCTCTTCCTCTCCATCACAGTGTTACATTAATCTGCAACTAATACTTCCACTCTTTGCTTCTGCCAATGTTTTTAAATCATACACCTGAAATGTTAACCCACATCAACACATTCAGTATTTAATTCTAGTAGTTGTTCTATGACTAATGATATTCTGGGGAAAAAAATCTGTTTTGGAAACCTAAAAATTCTCAAGGATATAAAGCAATTCAGTTTTTTTCCCCCCATTTAAATCCACTAGACTTGAAACTTTATTGTCCCCTGAGGGAAATTAGTTTTCAGTCATTTCAGTGCAGCTAAAATCTGTAAGGGACGAGCAGACCAGGTTTATGAGGAGGAACGAATCCTGCAGTCTTTACAATGACGCTGCCGACGCTCAGAGGAAATCCATGAGCTCTGAGCGCGAGTCGTCTTTATGGGGGAGCGGTCCTGCTGCATCCTTTTGTAAAGAGGGGGGGTTGTGTGTGTGAGTCTGTGTGTGAGAGTCTGTGTGTGAGAGTCTGTGTGTGAGTCTGTGTGTGAGTGTGAGTGTGTGATCTGGACCGTGGTGATAAGGCTGACAGCCTGCCCCCCCCCTGAGACCCAGCTGTGTAGTTGATTATCCTCATAAGAGCCATTGTCCGCAGTGATTAATTGTTTTCTGTGTCCATTCTCGGAATTGAAGTCAATTACAGCCGCGGATCTGATACGCTAATGAAGAGGTGTGATTGTTAGAGAGCGAGAGGCTGCGGACGCACACGCTCAGGTAGCAGTTTATTAGGTACACCAAGCTAAAGCTAACGCAGCCTAATAAAAGAGCTGAACAGTAAATCCTCCCTTTTAATATTCAGGCCCTGATCTGGATCAATATTTAATGAGCCCTCCCCTCACCTGCACCACATCCTTCCACCAGGTTGCTCTTCCATCCAGTGGTTTTTGTGTGATAAGCTCCTTGGCGGAGGTGACTGTGAACGTTCCTGTTTGAGCAGGTTAGAAAACGATGTGCAGCTTCAGCCGTGCTCTCTAACCTTTAGAAACAATCCTCTCCTCATTTACCTCCGTCTCCGGGCCGACGGCCGTGCTGATCCAGCAACATGCCATCTTTTGTTCAGTCCCTTTGTCAGATTTACAGCAGACGGGATCCAGCGGCTTGTTGTGCACTGAGTTATACCTGTATCCGCACTGTCCGGCCCGTCTACATCACTCACACACTCTTTCCCTGCTCATCAATTGTTCTTTTTCTGAGCGGAGCCGACGCCTCTTTGTTGTTCCTCCTCCGTTGTGGTACTGCCCCATCGATTTTTCCTGGTTTTTGCTGAGTTAAGGTTCAGTTTAATTGAGCTCGGTAGACGGATCAGCGGCCGACTTTCTCTTTTAACGGTGACAACGATAACTGATGTCTCCTCGGTTTTGCACTTCTGATCCCTCGACGCGGGCCGACCCCGGCGTCATGTCTCCGCTGTAAAAATGTCAAATCACTGAAGCAGCTCAAGGAGCTTTTTCACTGTCTCTTTCAGGACGGTCGGCTTCTCTGACGGAGCTTAAATATGAAGCTTACACAGTCGCTTTCCACACACTTGTACTTTACTTAATGTACGAGGGTTTCACTCAATATTTAGGGTCACAGAAATTCCTCTAAAGCTGCACAAGACGTGAAGAAATGTAGAAAACAAATCAAAGTGAGTTTTATAATTTCTCCCTCTGTCCCTCTATCCCCCAGCTCCTGGACATGAAGGTGTTTGTTGACACGGACTCCGACATCCGCCTGATACGGCGGCTGAAGAGGGACGTTTCACAGCGTGGACGGAACATCAGCGGCATCATCAAGCAGTACAACAAGTTCGTGAAGCCGGCGTTCGAGCAGTACATCGAACCCACGGTGCAGGTCGCCGACATCGTGGTGCCCAGAGGTCAGAGGAAATCATAGTTTTCCTTTTAATTGTGTCCACTCGTATGTTTATACTTAATAAGGTTTAGTTTGTTATTTTATGTGCTCTGTTATTATAAAATATAAATGATATCTCTATGTAAACACTGGATAACTTCTCATCAGCGTTTCAGTTACAATCATCTCTAACTCCTTGTTCTGTGTGTGTGTGTTATTTGCAGGAGGAGAGAATTTCGTAGCGTTGGATTTAATTGTCCAACACGTTCACAGTCAACTGGAGAAGGTAAAAAAAACTCCTCTCGGTTTTATTGTCGTGATTTTACTGTTTTCTTTGAATCTGGGTTATTTTCACTCTTACAGACGGTTACTCTTCGTTCAGGCTGTGACATTTTGTAGAGAAAGTGCTGCCTCAGCTCCATAATGTGCTGATAAAAATGTTCCAGTTTATTTCATAGCATCTGCAGTTGATTCTCCGTAAAGAATAGTTTAACGTGACTTCGCTTTATAACGATGAAAATAATAACAATTTCCACTTCTTTAGCTGCTAAGTTCTCTGAACTTGGAGGCTCCTAGATTTAATCATGCATCTCATAAACACTTCTGTCCATGCGCAGTAATATCTGCTCAAATAAGAAACTTCCTGAAGTTTATTAAGCCTCAGAACGGTCACTCTGATCCTCCGTCGGCTGTGTGAACGTGGCCGATGGTTCTTTAATCGCAGAACTCCTGTGGGTCATTAGTAGACAAATCTCTAAACCATCACAGGAAATCCACTAAATTCATTAGACGTACAAATTAAATGTTTTTGTTGACCCGGGTGTAAAACGTGATGCTTACATGTAGTGCACAGGAAGCCAAGGGAAACCTAATATGAGCCTTTCTCAATTGGAAAGGATGCGTTTTATAATCGAACATGTTGGAAACTTCCAGCTCACGATTCGATATCTGCACGTCTTCAAACAGACTTATTTTCTGCCATTTAACATTTTAAATCCTGTTTAAGATGCTCCCTGTCGGGTCGGTGGAGGGAACAGGTTCAGTCAAAGATCATTAAAAACACGTGAAGATGCTAAGTAACGTTAAAACATTTCATCAGCCGGGTCTGAAACCAATCTGAAGGCTGGTTAGGACATTTTCTTTCTGGATGACAGCGTGTTGGAAGTGAAGGTGTTTGTTTACCACTTCCTCCCTCTGCTGGTTGAAAGAGGTAAACGATGATCAGGGTTTCCAAGTTTCAGGAGGAATCCTGCACACGGACAAAATCAAACCGTGGATTTACTCTCATGACAATATTTACTTTGTGAGATCCTCTCCTCTCTGAACGTTGTGAGTCCACAGTCGGAACCTGAGATAAACGATCCTGTGAGAGAGCGGAGGTTATCTTTACTCACACACGCACCGTACTCTCATCCAGTCGGTTTATGACCTGTACCAAACTATGATTTGTTCCACCTTTAACATATTCATGCACGTCCACAAGCAGAACACAAGTAACCTACATTATGTAACGTGGACGAGTGCCACACACACGTTATTATTGAATATTCATCTGAGTTTTCTTGGATTCTAAAGATTGTTGTTGTTTCTAAACAAAATGAGATTAAACTACATCTGCATTACTCTTAATGTTTTTGATGGTTTAATAACTTGTACCACAAAGTAAAATATACAAATCTAAATGTATCATCAGTTCAGTTAATGTCTTTCCCACGTGAAGTTTAAACAGACAAACATTTACTTTGCTTTAAGTGTTTGAAAAATGGCTTTTTGGGGGATTTGACATTACAGATGATATTTTCTGAACAATGTCTTGTTGTTGTTCTCATGTTTTCTTATGTTTCTCACCCGTGTGTATGTGTGTGTGTGTGTCCTGTGTGTGTGTGACCCCCCCCTGACTGGCTGAATGCTGTGTAACCATTCCAGCGTGAGATCACTGTGAGGTACGACTGTCAGAGCTTTATATTTTGTGATAACTTCTGCAGCTTCTCCCTCTCACCTCCATTTTCTGCTGTTATTTTTCCCTGTCTTCATCTCCACATCCTTTAGAAACAAAAGACGACAGGCAGATAAAAGGGGTTTGAAACACATCAGAATCAGAAATGTCTGAATCCTTAATATCGGATCAGAACCAAAAATCCATATCGGTCATCTGATAAAACCCCTGCAGCAAACAGACATGAGAAATGAACCTTGTTAATACGCTGCACCTTTTTATTCACGACCGTAATAGAAAATAAAGTGTAATTCTCAAACAGCAGGTTAAGCCCCCCCCCCTACTACGTCAGTGAAAATATGTGATTTATATCTTTGCATAGAGCTGCATCCCCTGCTGTTAAAATGAATGTGATCAGGTGGTGTCCACTTGAATGGAGCAATAGATATAAAAGTCAGAAATTGGGACAGTAAAACTGGGGAACAGGAATAAATGACTGGCAGACACAATGAAAACAAATGAAGCAGGTCTTCCTCCACTCTCCTGCTCCTCCGCTCATTTCTATTCTCAGCAAGCGTGGACCAGTCTTTCGCTTAAAGTTATGAACCTCATTAAAAATCTTTACTGTTTTAAACATTTGGCCGAATCTGCATCGCACCAGGTTCCACAGGCCGCTTTCACACAGACGCACTAAAACGCACCGGAGCGGGAACTCTGCGCGAAGATAAACTCGCGATCTTCAACTTAAGCCAGCGGGAGGTGATTGATTCCTTAAATATGAACCGTCTCGCCCAAAGAAACATAAACATAGACTGTAAATAAAGTTAGACGAGGCGATGTATCCTCAAATATCTAATTAAAAGTAAACTAATTAGAAACTTGAGCACTTTGTTCCATCTGCAAACATGGAGGAGACGGATTTTGGCTTCACTTTGGGGATCTGTCGTCCATCTTTACACAGTCTGTGGTGAAAAATGAAATGTTGAGGGTTTGTGTTTCTGTAACAGACAGAGAAACTTTAAGTTTAATAGAACAAACACCGAAGTATAATCCTCAGGCTTTGGGTTAAAACGTCGACATTAAAGTAAAACAAAAAGAGGCCTGGTATAGAAATGTCTCGGCTATATTTCACAGATGAAGCCACATTTTAAAATCTACTTTAGTCTTCGGGTGAAAGTTGGTTTAATGGTTTTTGTCGTCGTCCTCTGAAGCTGAGATCAATTCTCCGCTCAGTGAATAAATGAGCAGGAACAGAGGCTCCACTGCCTGAGCAGCAATTAACCATAAATAATAATCAATGATCTATATTCTCCACCTAACTGAGCTATTTGTTGAGTGTTGCACGCAGCGGTGATGTAGTGGAGCTGCTTCTCTGCTCTAATACTGTTCTTCTTCTTCCTTCTCTTTTTTAATTTCACTTCCTGTCCTAGTGTGTATTATTTCCCTGTCCTGTATTTCTTTATCTCCCCCCCCCCCCCACACTTTTAATCACTTTATTCCACCAAATGAAAATCTGTCCCCTTCTTCAGAGGAAGCTCCGCTGGGATATGTGAGGCTCCCTTTGTGCATCCTCATAGTTTTAATGCACTCCGGCCTTTTGCTGTGCATCTCTGACTTAAACCAAAACCTTCACCCAGACAACATGCTACTTCCATATTTCTGACGTCTTTTATTAGAGCCCGACCGATTTATCAGCTGAGAAGTTCTATAAACCAATCACGAGACAAATCGGTATCGACGTCTATGTTTGCCGACATGAAAACATGTTTTACAGAATAAACCATGCAAAAAGAAAATGCAATTGTTTGTATTTGTGTTTTCTCTTAATTTATAGATATTTATATTAAAGCTTATCATTAAACGGAGCCTCTAAACTCCTGATGGGTGATTTTGTTTTTCTTGTGCGCACAAAATATTCTTCAAAACTTATTCGTGGAAGATAATAACCTTATGGGAACAAGTTAATGAGAAGAGAATTTCATAAAAGAACATCGACAACTTGTGGGCACAAGATAAACAAACAGGATGTCAGGATTTTGGGGAATCTGAATAAAACTATAAAGCTTCAATTACATTTCCTGTGCTATGAAGTTTTGATAGTAATACCTTAGGAATGATTGGCAATTTGTTTTTAAATATATATCTATCTCCCAATATTCGGTATCAGTCGGGCTCTACCATTTTATGACCAAAATTTGATGATGTTAGAGCAAAAGCATGATTTATTCTTGTTTTGTTTTTAAAGTTAAGACAAAGAATGCAGGCAAACAAAACGTCAGCTGTTATTTGGCGACAGAAATCTAACTTTCCTCTTGTTTCACGACTTGTTCACATGAAAGCATGTGTTGTGAACACGTTTGTGCCACATTTACTAATTCTTGTTTTTGATATTTGGCTCAAGGTGATGGTGCACACACTGAGACATGACTCAATCCTTCCTGGTTGTATCAATACGGGACGTCCCTTAGCCCTTATTTCGTATAAAAGATTATGATGTAAACATATTTCTATACTTGACATTAGTAGAGAAACATTAACAGAAGGAAATGAGTCCGTATCATTAACTTAGAAGTGAAGTACCAACACCTTTGGCTGCTTGTCAAGAAACAACATTGATTTCTTTGACTTTTCTTTGAAACCTAAAACAGACGCATGTTCATTTTCTTTTCTATCGCAGCTGCTTGTCTGACACCAGCATCAGTTTCTCTTGTGTTCGACTCGTCTGTACAAACAGGCCACGCTAACTTTCACTGTCTAAAGCTTCTCTGATGTTTAAAAGAGACTAATGTTTTTTTAATGTTTAAAATTTGACCACTCGAGTTATCTGTGTCAACGTGACGTTTACAGTGTGTTTGCCACAGATCGGCTCTGGCCTCGGCTCATCAGGGTCAGCCGTTACCCAAAACCCTCAGTGTCATGGAGAGCACGCCGCAGGTCCGCGGCATGCACACCATCATCAGGTCAGAACACACTTTCACGCTCGCACATTTCACGAGCAGCGTTTTCTGACAGTTATTGAAAATGAGATATGTCAGAAGATATTTAAAATCCCGTAAAGCTGGAGGAAATGAACAGGAAAGTCAAAATGGACAAAGCAAGAGGCCGAGACGTCCTGACTTTTACTCACTTGTGTGCGTCAAGCTTTTACAAATCGTTGTCGTCCCCTCTGCGTGTTTGCGTGTTTGTGTGTTTGTGTGTTTGTGTAGGAACAAGGAAACAAACCGAGACGAGTTTATCTTCTACTCCAAGAGATTAATGAGGCTTCTGATCGAACACGCCCTCTCCTTCCTACCTCTCAAGGTTGGTCCTTGTGTTTGTTTTACAATTACCTGACCTCGTGCTTCCAGTCCATTTCAAGGTTGAATACTGTTGAAAGTAAAGAAATATCTGTCCACTACTCAAAACTGGAAGAATAGACCTCATCTCTGCCAAGTCCTTCAGACCCTTAAACCTTAAATTCACTCCAGATGCACCAGAGTGCGTCAATATCCATAAATTATTCCCTGGGAAATCTGTGAGAATGTCAAAGAAATCTCCAAATGTTAAAGAAAGTAATCATAAAAAGTTTCTTGCCCTTTGCAACCATTTCAAAAATGTATTTCTTGAGCCATGTCCCGTCCTTCCAACAGACTGGGGTGAAAACATAACCTCCTCGGTGTTGGTAATAACAGCAGTAGCTTTGATTGTACATTGGTTTAACCAGTAGAAAACTGTGTGAACCTTCCAGTGTTCTGGTCTCTAACTGGTAGAGTCGGAGGTGGAGTCCAGGATGAAGTGAGGAGATGTTTCACTTGCTGTTTTCACTGATTCTTTCCCTTTGTCTCTGCAGCCAGTTTCTGTGGAGACGCCTCAGGGCGGCGTCTATGAAGGCAAGAGGCTGAGCGGCCAACGAGTGAGTCTGATTCTTTTCTGCTGCTCGACACAGTTAAACCTCAAACCCCAGTTTGCATCAGGCCATGATAGAAAAGTTAGGATAACGATACAAACGGCCCATTGTCTTTTCACTGCTCTTGGATCCAGATGAGCTGCTGCATCATTTAATCCTCTGAACATGTGGGATTCCTCTCCTCTGTGTTTGTGCAGATCACCGGTGTATCGATCCTTCGAGCAGGAGAGACCATGGAGCAGGCTCTGATGGCCGTGTGCAAAGACATCCGACTGGGAAAGATCCTCATCCAGACCAACCATGACACTGGAGAACCAGAGGTGTGGAACTTTTATACATTACAGCAAATCTGCCTCGTGTGCTCTAAAGAAGCGGCGCCTCACAAAGTAAAAGGAGATTCTCCGGAGAATTCACCGTAACTTTGCTTTTTTCAGTGATTTTAACTTTACAGAACAGACTGATTCAGGAAGTGTAAATCTATTAACTGTCCTGTCTCCTTCCTCCAGCTTCACTACCTCCGTCTGCCCAAAGACATCAGTGAGGACTACGTCATCCTGATGGACAGCACCGTGTCCACCGGAGCTGCTGCTCTCATGGCGGTCAGAGTTCTGCTGGTGGGTGAACACTTACTATCCTTAAAATCATTTCCATCTTTCAGTGGGTGGAGAACTGTCGTGCTGGCTCTTTCCAGTCCTCTTCCAGTCACTGTTTATACTTTAGTCATTCATGTAAGAAATGTAGAATAGACAATGGGGCTCTTCAGCAGTAGATTCAGGATGTGTCATGTCCACCGAGTGTGTAAATGGATGATATCTCATTAAAAGCTGCACTTACTGCAGGTGAGTAGTTTTATGTTTTATACAATATTGTGCAGGTTGATCTCAGACCATGTTACTGTTTCCCTTAACGCTATTAATGGAGCTGAAATTATGTGTATTTCAATTTTGAGCATAGTTTCTGGTTTGAAAGTTTGAGTTTGAAAGGTAAAATCCTTTTCTCCATCTTAAATGAATATCTCCTCTCTCCTCTCTCTCCTCTCTCTCCTCTCTCCTTCTCCTCTCTCCTCTCTTCTCTCCTCTCTCCTCTCTCCCTCTCTTCCTCTCTCCTCTCTTCTCTCCTCTCTCCTCTCCTCTCTCCTCTCTCCTCTCTTCTCTCTCTCTCTCCCTCTCTTCTCTCCCTCTCTCCCTCTCTCCCTCTCTCCTCTCTCCTCTCTCTCTCATCAGGACCATGATGTAGCGGAGGATAAGATCTTCCTGTTGTCGCTGCTGATGGCAGAGATGGGCGTGCACTCGGTGGCCTACGCGTTTCCTAAAGTCCGCATCATCACGACGGCTGTGGACAAAGAGGTCAACGACCAGTTCCACATCATACCCGGCATCGGTGAGGTCGTTTTCTGCTTCTCTCACCTCAGGCTGTCGTCTGTTGATTTGTTTGTAACTTGTATTAAAATAGTTTAGGGCTGAAACTAGTCTACGACACATTGAACACACTCAGCTGTCAGTCTGTCAGTGGGGGTGTTTCCGGCATCTCTTATTTTCATCTGTAGTCTTAAGATGAAGTTAATGTCTCAGTGTCCTGTAATAGGACCTGATTGTCCTCACAGAGCTGTAGGAGCTGCTCGGCTCAGTCTCGTACGTCAGAGTGAGCTGCTGCAGAGTTAATCTTTAACCTGTAATGGCAGCTGGCAGAGGACTGTGTCTAAAGGTGACGTATGGGTCCATCAGTGGAGGTTTTCAGCCGCGTCCCAGAGGAAAGAAAGCTGCTGCTCTCTGTGGGTGAAACTGTCCAATGGGCTCAGGTGATAAAAGGTTTGGAGCTCAAACAGCGAGTATTTGAGAGGCTCAATCTGATCAGATGAGAACTAATCAGATTCACACATATCTATAATGACTAAACGTATTCCTGCAGGTCTGTGTCTTCTGTCGTTTCACCTGCTGCAGTATCATCTCCACTTTCTCCTCCTCAGGTAACTTTGGAGATCGTTACTTCGGCACGGACGCTCCCTCCGACTGGTGTGAAAGTGACGAGGGGATGGACATCTGAGCAGAGGACCAATCAGAGACGTGGAGCGTTGTTACAAAAGCACCCTTCTTCATCCCCTCGCTGCTCCGATCTGCTCGTCTTCGTCCTCCTGACCCGCGAGGTGACGCCGCACCAACTGAGCAGAGTTCAGTGTTCGGTCGGCGAGGAGCTCGGTCCCTTCACGCCATCAGGTCTCAGTCCATTCCCCATTCCTGTTTACAGCAACGTGTAGAGACGTCAGAGTTCACAGCGTTGCCTCTCATGTGGACATTTTCTGGCTTTGACGTCTTTTCACACACTGACATCACGACGGTCTGTGCTGCACAACCTACTGAGAAGAAACAGCTTGATTATAATGTTGAAACTTGAGAAGCTGCCGACTGTGAAGCTTCAGAGTCGATGTTGACACCTTTAGAATGAACGTGAGTGTTTGGGTTCCTCTCAGGATTTCACTCGTCTCTTTGCCTTCCTCAGCCAGACGTCGGCAGTAAATCAGCGTTTGAGGAGATTCAGCTGGAGAAAGTTAAAACTAGAGCGATGCTCGGTTTCAACATCGATCAATCTGCTCCACGTTAATTCAGTAATAATACAATTTTGCACAAAGACACGACACCGTCCTTATCTTCTAAGACTAGTCTTTAGCATAAACATAGAAATATTAGTTATTATAATATTCTTAGCGTTTTTTTTGAGCTGCTGTTGCTTTACTGTTCTGTAAAAATTGTGTTTTCTCAGGCAACTTTTACTGAAAGGGACGACAAAGATCCGTGAACTTGAACAAGAACAATGTCGAGAGGGAAACAGTCCGATTTCCGTTAGCGTAATACTAAGTTACCCATTTAGCTTTTAGAAGCACCGATTTTAAAAAATGGTTTATAACACGTTTTAATGCAGCTAAGAGCAGATGTAGGTGTGTTGTTAACTCCTCCTGGTGCAGTAACACTAGTAAAACACAGGGGTTGTTATTTAAAGTATCACTGACGGAGACGTTATGTACTGTATTTCTGCTCGAGGGCAGCAAACTTCACTTTTCCCTGTTTACATCAGATGTGAGGCACAAAGCAGATCTCGTGTTGCCTTCGTGTTCTGTAGGAAATGACGTGAGAGCAAATGAATTAGACGTTGGAATAATACTTTTATTATATTTATATTTCTCGTCTTTTTAAGGAGGAGATGTAAATCAGACTGATTCATACGCTTGCTGCTGCTGCTTGTGGCCATTTTTTATTTTATTGTTTTGAATTATTTATTGTGTTGTACATCTCGACATTTGTTTTAAATGAAATCACTGCCATGTTTTCCAAATTGCAGAGCCAAGATTTGACAGGTTTTGAGTGTTGATGTGTTTTTAAAGACACCGACTGTTGTGCTGATACATTCACTGTCCAGCTCATAGAATGTAAAGAACTTCCTCCAACTCTCCAGACATGAAGGCAAAATATAAACTGAACCCGAGCGCTGCCATCTTGTGCGATTACGTCTCAACACACAACTTCCTGCACAGAGGTTCCTGATGTTTATTCTTCCAAAGCTTTGCTCGTGTCTATTCTGATTCACAGAATGGAGCAGATCTATTTATACAAGGTCCCAGTTGAACCTGTTCTCTAAGTCAACTGTCGACAGTCGTCCAACTTCTCCCTCTGAGCTGAGGGAGCAGGAAACTCCATAACTTGAAAGCAGAGTCAGCTGCTGTCACTTTTGTTTGTACTGTGTCACAGCGTTGAACTTTTTTAATCTGTGGAAGCTGATTATCTCGCAACAACTCGAGGTTTTTACTCATATGTTTTTAATTTATTCATTATTGAGAAGCAAACGGCAGCGTGAGGACTGATGAACCTTTTTCACAGCGGAACATCGAGAGACAAATACGTTTTCATACAAATTGTTCTAATAATCAATCGTTAAAGTCAAATGACGGGAAAGAGAAGTCGCTGTTTTAGCCTCAAATGTTCAGATTTCCTGCTTTTCTATTGAATATTGAGTTTTGAAATGTTGGTCGGACAAAACAAGACATTTTTAGAACTTATTATTAATTGATTGACTAATTGAAGGATGTTATATGAAGATTATTTAATAATGAAACTAACAGTTGTTTGATAAGTCGTCTCTTCTCTGTGAAAACCGTCTGTCACTTTGTTTGTTTGATTTAGTTTTTGTAAATGTCTTCTCACTTGTACAGAATTAAACAACATTACATCAACACAACGTGTGTGTGTGTGTGTGTGTGTGTGTGTGTGTGTGTGTGTGTGTGTGTGTGGTGTGTGTGTGTGTGTGTGTGTGTGTGTGTGTGTGTGTGTGTGTGTGTGTGTGTGTGTGTGTGTGTGTGTGTGTGTGTGTGTGTGTGTGTGTGTGTGTGTGAATGTAATTCTGTGGTTTTAGTCTAGAGGGCAGTAAAGGTCACATTTTCCTGTTTGCAGCGGAAGTGACGTACGATGCAGGATCTCATGCTGCCTTCACGTTCTGTCGGAAATAACGACTTTATAAGAAGTTCTGACTATTTACATTTTAATGAACATATAACAATAGAATTATAACTATTAAAATTACCTGACCACGCACTGACACATCTACACAATATATAATCTGCTCTTGTGAATATACATAGATTGATTGAAAGATGTATTTTAATGATCTCAAACTGGGAAATTCCTGTGTTACAGCGACATGAGTGAAAATATTGAATATATGAAATATATTTGCCTTAAACGTATTTCAGATTATTTCCGTAGAACAATTGTTAGTCGACTTTTATTTTGACTGTATCGCTGATAGTTATATTGCGATAATAATTATTATAATTATTGAGGTTGTTTTATCACCACGTGCAAACCAAGAGCTTCCAAAACCCTTAACTCGAGTGCTTCCTGTGGATGAAGTGAGAGACACCTACAGAGCTGCAGTTCCCACTTGTCCGAGCTGAGGTTTTGACAGTGAACGCACCAGCAGCAGCTCAGTCACAGCAGTCGCAGGCGAGTCCACGTTTTATTTTATTCACACTTTTTATTGACCCTGTTTTATGAAACGACCCTGAAAGCATCACACGCGCTTCACGTTGAACTGCAGCTCTTTGTTTATTAGATGTTTATTTATTTGTGTTTATTATTTTCAAGTTGCTACATTGTCTATTAAAGATTCTTTGATGTCACGAGTTGCGCAGAAGTTGTTTGATGTCACTTCGTTAGTTGCGATGATATTTTGTGTCCGGAGCGAAGATTCCACTGGTTTAACGAGCTGAGCCTGAACCTCGCGCCAGACTTCATCAGGAAAACATAGAAATTAAACGCGTCCTTCAATATTTGTACATTTACGTGTGAGCCAGAAAATATTTTATTGCTTTTAATAAACGAGTTGAGTTTCCTCTTCAATTCGGGCACCTTGAATTTCTCAGGTTAATGAAATCTTAACTTTATATCAGCTGTTTGTCAAGATTGAATCCATTGGACTGTATATAAGTTAAAAAGCAGATATATAACATAGAGACACGTGATATTTCCTCTTGTTATATGTTGAATTCTCCTCTGACTCGTTCGGTATAGAGGAAAAAGCTCCTGCAGCTCAGAGCAGTTAAGCTAATCAACCTTCTGTGACTGATGGATCGTGGAAGGGAACTGATTAGCAGGGGCGCTTGATTTGAGTCACATTGGCTGCCGGGTGGGGGTGTGTGGAATTTGGATTCAGTCATGAAAACGTTATTCATATAATTCACATGTGCAGTTTATGTGTAAAGTGACTGAAGAGGCAGAAGTAAGAAGCTTATATATGTGTATCTTATATTTCTGTTCATATCGTTAATCCAACAGATTTAAACAAAGCAAAACTAACAAGTTATTCATGTTTTTAATCCTCTTTAATCTTCAAAGACACTTTTATTGTTCCACATTCAAACACCAACACAAACACGTCTCTTCTCTCCTGAAATGAGAACTGACTTGGGAGTGATTCTGATTTGACCCTGAACATTAATTGTATTATTTTATAATATATCAAATCATGTAGTTTCCTCTCATGCTGTTCTGTAAGCAGTTGATCTGTGTGTTTGATCCCTCAGCAGGAGGATGGCCGGTCTGTGGAGGTCCTACCAGGCCCTGATGAGCAGATACCCCTGGACGGTTCAGATAGTGACGGCAGGTTCGTGTCTCACTCTTCACATTCAACCACACAACGGGTCAGAGACGCCACTCGGCTTCATCTTCGACCTTTGCTCTCTGAAAGACCCTCGGTTTTTAAGTCAACACAGACGCAGAACTTTGAACTGAGGGAAACCAGATTTGTTTCCTTGCAGCTTGTTTCTGAGCAGGAACGGCAGCTTTTATCAGGATGACTTTAAAGAGGCTGTAACAACTAGAATTAAACTCAAACCTCCACCGAGGTTCCTGCATCAGGTCCCTTGAATTCAATCCAGCTTCATGTCTGAAGCCACATTATCAGCTGCAGGTTTCTGACTCGGTCCGTCACCTTCACCCTCGTGGAAACACGTTTAAATTCACTACACCCAGATTATGAACTGGATCTGCACCAACTCACACTCATCAGTATCAGCACCTTTCATCAGGATCCAGGAATTAACCCGGTGGAGAAGTCGCCCTATTCTTGGTGATTATTGAGTAATTTTTGCGTAGTCCCCAATCTGTTTGTTTAAGCAGAACAACAACAACAAATCAATAAACTGTTATTGAATGAAAGTTTGTTTGGGCCAGTGCAGTTACGTCAAACCTCCTCTAGATGGAGGCAGTGTGCTCCTGATACATGAGAACAGTCAGGGCTAAAAATATAAACAACAGAAAATAAAACTTATAATCAGTGTTTCTAAGAAGATGGATCTTAAATAAAAAAGAAGCAGCTCTTTAAATTAACACTTTTTTCATTATTTTTGTTTTTGGTTCAACGAGGCTCGAGCTCATTTCAGCTGCTGCACGATTCATAATTATCTTCACGAAACATTTAACAAACACGTTTCTGTCTGTTTGTGGGTTTTTTTAAATAGAAGAAGAATAAAGAAGATGACGTCATGCATAGTTCAAAAGTAGATTTTTCAGATGATAGATCTCAAATACGATTTCACTTTTAAATAGATGGAAAAGTAATTAGTAGAGTTACAGTTGTAAAATTGTCTAAATAAGCATTTTTTTATTTAACATGTTTGTTGTAGTTTAACAAGTAAAAACACATAAATAACTAAACTGGGAAAACCACATGAACCTTTTATTAGTTAGTTGCATTGTATTTGTGTTTATATGTATTATGTGTTTCTTTAAATCAAACTCTCAGTGAAAGTGGCTTTGAACCCGTGATAACAGCGACTTGTTAAAACATCCAACATGATTTTCCCTCATCATTTATCCACAGGGGTTAATTAATAATATAATAATATTACCCCCCCCAGGTTCTCTAGTGGGAGTTGGTGATGTCGTTTCCCAACAGCTGATCGAGAGACGAGGACTCGCTCAACACAACGTGAAGCGGACGGCGAAGATGATGAGCATCGGCTTCTTCTTCGTGGTGAGTTTCCTCGGCGTGTTGCTGTCTTTGAGTTTCTGACCACGATGATTAAAATGTAAATTTGACAAAAGGTCTTTTTTAGTTTGGTCCATGTCCCATCTGCTAACACGGAGGAGGCCGGGTTCATGAGCTATACTGCAGCCGGCCACCAGGTGGCGATCCAGATGCTTTGGTTTCACTTTTGATGAGACGTCCATCTTTAAGTATACTCAGGACACATGAAATATTATTTAAGGGATATTAGATTTTCTTTATAAAGTTAAATATGTTTATTAAACGTTTATTTGTTTAACACAAGAAGAAACTAAATCTGTTAATTCACAATCTTATTCACGTTTGCAGCTCTATGTGAAATACACGCGTGTCGTCAGGCTTGTGTGTGACGTGTATTTCTATTCTGGTGTTTTATGTATTTACATGTTACATGTTCAAGCCTTTTGTATGTTTGTGGATTCACGTGTTTCACTCGTCCCGTCCTGTGACAGCTGCACAATGCGAAGACAAAGTTTATTTATATTTCCATAATCGTCTTAGGCTCCACCAATCAGCCGCCTCGTCTTTTCAGCAGAGAAGCTGTTTGTCTTGAACTCGTCTCCTCGGCCTCACTCAGGATTCACTTTACTACGTTTCACTCAAATGTTTCTACAGCAGCTGTAAATATCTTCATTCATCCACATGCAGCTGTTTTATTATTCATTCTCCCTCATTTATAAATAATATATATCGTTTGTTAGTTTACGTTTCATTTCTCTGCAGCCGAGGTTCAAAACATCTGTTAAACGGTTTGTGTTGTGATTAAGTTTAAGTTTCATTGGACTGTTTAAACCTGAGTGAGAGTAAATGTCACGCTTATAAAATGTATTTATATAAAAGAGGAAGATGTGTTTTTCTATTCAAGGGTCCAGTCGTCGGGAGTTGGTACAAAGTTCTGGACAAACTGGTCGTTGGAGGAAGTAAAAGTTCGGCTATGAAGAAAATGTTGGTTGATCAGGTGACGACAAATGTTTTTCTTCTTCGTCTACTGCGACGACTTCTTCCTCTATTCTTGTTCTTCTTCCTCCTCTTCTTCTTCCTCCTCTTCTTCTTCCTCCTCCTCTTCTTCCTCCTCTTCTTCTTCCTCCTCTTCTTCTTCCTCCTCACTCTTCCTCCTCTTCTTCTTCAAAACAAAACAGACTGACTAGGAGTAAAAATATTCATTAGTTCTAATTTATTATATTTGATCATTTGTTCAAAACCTAAAACAAACAAGAATAAAAACTATATTGAAAGAAATTTTAACTTTTACTCAAAAGCAGAAGTGGAGGAAGTACTCAAACATTTTACTCAAGTAAAAGTACAAATAAATAGATAAAAATATGCTAACGACGACCAACTGTAAAAGTAAGAACCACAGTAAAAGTAAATACTGCTCTCCTCTTAAAGAACTGAGGGAGCAGCTGTTTTTCTCTCCTCACTCTGCCCCCTGGTGGTTGATTGTATAAAACTACAGCAGAACAGATAAAACCTCCACAGGACGACTTCAGAGCTTTCAATACGTCCCTCTAATAAATGTTTAACGTAAAGTGGCCGCCTCCGTACGCGTAATAACCCACGAACCATTTGGTGACTTGATTGAAGGCGAAGCAGCGTCTTCCTGCGTCAGAGCAACAGAGACCAGAGTCCGACGAAGTGTTTTCATCACGTTTCCTCTGAGCGTCGTCAGTGTGAAGCAAAATATACAAAATCCACTGAAGAGAAAATATAGTTCATGTATATGCGTGAGATTTATATGAATCCTCTGATTCTGAGGACGCAAAACAAAACAAAACTTCCTATTTGGTTTTATCAACTTATTTCAGCTTCATAAATATTCACACATTTAAAGATGCTTTTCAAATCCATCACAATGTTGAACTGAATTCCTAATGAAACAAATGACTTCAGACATTTTAACTGTAAAAACTTTAAATGTATTTAACGGCACAAACTCAGTTGAATGTAAAACTCTATGCTGACGATCTGCTGTTGTTTGCATGTGACTCACACACACATTTAATCAGGAGCTACAATACAACTTCATGCCCCTCAGGTTCATTAACAGACATCTAATGAATTTGAATGTTTTTATGTTTCTCTTTTGTCTCGTGTTTATTTCCTCCTCGTTCTTCTTCTGTGGTCGTAGTTGTGTTTCGCTCCGTGCTTCCTGGGGGCGTTCCTCTGTATCTCCGGCGCTCTCAACGGACTGACGCTGGACGACAACATCGCCAAGCTCAAGAGGGTAATTTCACTTTTCATTTAACCTCACTCTCAAGATTCTTCTTCTCTTGTTTCAGAGGTTTGTCCCATAAACTGTTTATTATCCGAAGAAATGTTGAAAAGCTCTCAGGCTCAAATGTTTCTGTCCTCGGGTTAAAGGTTCAGTGTCAGACCTGATGTGTCCTCAGCACATTCATGAGCGCTGCATTAAAAGCACGACACAGGGTTCACACAACACACACACACACAGACACACACCGCACAGCCTCTATATGACGATGGACTGTAAACCTAACAGAAATTGTTGTGTGATTTCTTGTCATATTAAGTCAGAATTAAGAACAAAATGTGAACTAATCGTCAGTAAATTGATGCACATGGTGAATAACTGAGTTCAACTTGCAGAGGTTTTCCCGTCTCGTCTCCCTGAGTCGTTTTCAACAGCGTGACCTTTCTGCACCTGATATAACCTGGTATTTAAACTTTAGACGTGACAGTAACTGACTCTGGACTCGGTCAGTAAACGATCAGTGGGTTTCATGTACGAACACAACACATGAAAATGAGAGAACACAGAGAGGAAGTTTGGCTTTTTTTTCAGCGTCTGACCTCCAACACTCACCTCTCCTCATTATTAGAAACTGTTTTGTGTGATGGAGGGAGAGGGGGGAGGGGAGGGGGGGGACCGTGGAAATAACCAGAGTGACTCATTCCTGTGTGTGTGTGTGTGTGTGTGTGTGTGTGTGTGTGTGTGTGTGTGTGTGTGTGTGTGTGTGTGTGTGTGTGTGTGTGTGTGTGTGTGTGTGTGTGTGTGTGTGTGTGTCTGTATGCCAGGTCAGTGCTAACTGTCGTCTTGTGCCAGCTGCTCAAACGTCCGTCACCGCCTTGCTTACCCAACACGCCGCTGATCATCATCAATTATTTACTAAGGGGGGGGGGGGAGCTGAAAGGCCAAACTGGTAAATGTCAGAAAGGACAGAAAATAAATGACGAATCTGCTCATTACAACGAAGTCTGGCCCCGAGGAAATGTGAGGGGAGAATTAATGGAGCCGCCGGCGGAGCCACTGACCAATCAGACGCCTCGTTGATTAAAGGAGTCGTTTCTTGTTGATTCACCTCGAGTCTCGAACGCTGTCTTGGTTTTGTTCCTCATACGAACCATATAGGTGATTATACTATATTGTATTATTATATCAGCTGGAGCCAATCCCAGCTGACATAGGGCAATTGGGGGGGGGGGGGGGGGGGGGGGGGGGGGGGGTGGGGGGGGGGGGGGGGGGGGGGGGGGGGGGGGGGGGGGGGGGGGGGGGGGAAGACTCACCTGGCCAGGTCAGCAGCCAATCACAGCAGCGTCCGGGAGCGAAGCGTCTGACGAGCTCCTGACGGGCGGCGATTTCACCTCAGGTGGCGAAGTCGCTTGTTCGAGCGTAATTAGAAAACAACTTCATCCTGGAACAAAATAAAAAACAGGCAGTAGAAAGATTGTGGCTGGAACATTGGCTCCTTGTTTTTATATGTCGAGACATGTGGAGGTGACCTTTAAAGAAGATGACACAGGGTTTTTAGTGTTGTTAGATCCTGTGTGTGTGTGTGTGTGTGTGTGTGTTTGTGTAAACTCTGTTCTTTCATATTTACTGTGCAGTCAAAAAGACTCATTTAACAAAAACCAGTGTAGATTTTTTTTCAAGTTAAACAATGTTTTCCTAAACAAGATTAAATACATTTGAACTAATTTAACCTCGACAGTTACATATTTTAATATAATAAAGTTAGAAAACCTCGACCAAGGAGGTGGAAGTTTTCTTCACGTGTTTGTTTGTTGAGCAGAATTTAGCAAAAAGCACCGAATGTGTTTCCATGAAACTTGTTGTACATGTTATCGGTCGGAGAAGAGCTCATTACAGTTCTTATTTCACTTTCTTTAACCTTGTGAGATAGAACCTTCAGGTTTTCACTGTTTGCCCAGTGGAATAACAGATCTTGACATATTTATGATATTTATGAGATATGAACTTAAGGGACTGTTTGGGGATTTGAGCTCTACTGAGATTCTAGTTCAGATTCTGTCGTGAGTCTGATTCCTCTTGATTTATAAACCAATTTTATTTCTGAAATACTTTTGTGAATTCGCCTTGAAACACAATCGATCTCCTTGTTTTTCGGAGCTGACTCGTCGGAGCTTCTTTCAGCTTCTGGATGTTTCGGTGAAATGTTTCTGATTAAACGTTCCTTTGTTCACAGGACTACCCAGACGCCCTGGTCGCAAATTACTACGTAAGTTCTCCCTGCATTGTTTTTTGCTATTTCTTTTTCACATGCTTGTAGTTTATATGTCTTTGTTTTCTTCAAATTAACTTAGTGATTGAAATACAGCATATTCTCACTTGAAGTGTAGTCTTGTGTTTCGTGTGTTTTAAAGCGCCCCCTGGTGGTTTCTGTTTGCCTTTCAGCTGTGGCCTCCGGTCCAGATCGCAAATTTCTACTTCATTCCACTTCAACACAGGTAAACGTTTGAGTTCATTAATGCACAAACATTCATCACGTTTCACTTCATATCAAGTGCAAAGAATGAGACTCAGATCGTGATTATTATTATTATTCTGAAAGCTAGAGGAGAGAAAGACTGAAGAAGTAGTTTATCATATTATGGGATGTAGATATTATATATTATAGCCTGAACTTCTTCTTAACTCGTCCAAAATAAACACGTGGATTTCCTCCGGCTCGCAGGTTGGCCGTGGTCCAGATTGTTGCCGTGGTCTGGAACTCCTACCTGACCTGGAAGGCCAACAAGATGTGAAGGACGGTCACAGTGCAGCCTGTTGCTGCGGATGACGATTTAACACTCATTTGTAGTGTGTGTGTCTGTGTCAGTCTGTGTGTGTCTGTGTGTATCTTCCTTTAGGCTTCCAGCTCTTGTGATATTTGTGACGTGTAAAACTGAGTCATGTATAAAGGTCGAGTGAAAGTGCTCGTCTCCTCTGAATGACAAATTCTCACTTGAAAGTCAAACTTGAATTTGCAGAAACGTCTGTGAAAGTTTATTTATGGAAATGTAAATTGATAGTGGAGACCAACACACACAGACACACAGACAGACACACACACTCTCGTACATTTACACCTACTGTGTTTATAAGGAATTTAATAAGTTGTTAATTCTGACATTGTTTAGTTTCTCTTTAATCAGATTTTCAGTATTTTCATGAATTTCTCATATTATATTTGAGTTAATATATTTTCTTTACCTATTTTCTCTGTATGTGATTCCTCTGTGTACTTTTCCTCTAGTTACTCTTTTTCCAACGTTTCCCAAAATGTCTTCTTAACAATCCTCAGGAAAGGAAACACAAAGGTTAATATATATATATATATATGTTGTTAAACTGTAAATGTAGATGATCTGAGTCATAAGTAAGCAACAGTCTTTGTCACTGTTTCCTCAAGTAAATAAACATGTGTCTAATTCTGAGTTCTTGTCACATCAGATCGTACATATGAGTTTTCAACAGTCGTGTAGCTTTCACCTCAACATTCAAGTCTTAAAGGTACAGTGTGTAGGAATTAGTGACATCTAGTGGTGAAGTGTCACGTTGCAGATGAATACCACCCAAAAAAAATATGTACAGTATGTATGGCAGCCAGTTAGCCTAGCTTAGCAGGCTAACTTATTGCCTTTAATGAGCCATGCTAACAGTTCCCCCCTGTTTCCAGTCTTTGTGCTAAGCTAAGCAAACCAGCCGAGCACAGACACGAGTGATATCAATCAAGACAAATTCCCCAAAATGTTTCTATGCTCATTTAACTCTCAAGGATTTTAAATGATTTTCTTTCACCACAAAACCACAAAATAACAAAACAGACACAGGAAGTATAAAGAATGTTTTTATAAATATTTAGTTATAACTTGATAAACGTTTTAATATGAAATTGAAGTTCATTGGTGTTTGACCTCGCTAACTTTGGTAGCCAACTTAGCTTTGGATGGTTTGTTTGTTTGGACGGATGTGGAGGCTGGCGACCAAATTAACTACACACACACACACACACACACAGACACACACAGACAGACGCACACACACACTCTTCAGGGAACAGTAAACAGAACCGTCTGATGGATCCAGGGAAAATCTGCCAAACAGCCTCTTCCCCCTCTGTGCGATATGAAACATTTCAGTTTCAGCGCTGAGACTCGGTGTGTTTTTAAATATCAGGTCATTAAATGAGGATAAACTTAATCGGCTTCCACAGTTTAACCTGAACATGAAGCACGATGCAGCCGAACTGTTTCCTGATGCGTGATTTGACTCAGTTTTTCAGTTTCTACATCCTAACGTGTAGATATGATTAAAGTCATTGGGAAACTTCCTTTGTAGAATAATCTTCACAAATCCTATCTGGTCTTTCAATATGTGAATTTACAGTAAATGCAAAGAGCCTGAGTCCTTAAAGATGGTGAATGAAGTTTAAACTGTCACTTTAAGGTTGTATAGCTTATATATAATCCTGTATTATATATATATATATATATATATGTAAAACCAAAGAGCTGCTTCAGCACCAGGGACAGCTCCCAGAGGAATCCACTCATTCAGACCTGAGAGAAAAGTTTCTGATGTTTCATCGTAGTTTCATTAATATTCACAAATGATGGAACTTGAGAGATGAGAAATCAACTCAAGTTAATGTGAAAAGAAAACAGACTTTCTCCTCTTTTCCTGGAAGAAGAAGAAGAAGAAAAGTGTTAAAGCTACATTCATTCATCCTCCTCTCCTCATCCCTTCATCCTCCTTCCCTCATTCTCTCTTCCCTCATCCCTTCATCCTCCTTCCCTCATTCTCTCTTCCCTCATCCCTTCATCCTCCTTCCCTCATTCTCTCTTCCCTCATCCCATCCTCCTTCCCTCATCCCTTCATCCTCCTTCCCTCATCCCTTCATCCAGGAAGGTTTAAATCCTCCTGGATCCTCCTCTTGTTCCCCTGAGAGCTGCCTCAGCCCGGATGGATGAATGGATGGATGGATGGATAGAAAGATGGATGGACTGATGGATGGACGGATGGATGGACTGATTCATTCCCTCATTGACTCTGTGACTCGACACGCGTCCACTTTGCAACCCGCTGTCTGGGCTCCGAGCTGTGACGTCAGAGGCGCAGACTGGACGTATAAAAACGCTGCGTCCTCTCTGCGATGCGCACTGGGACCGAAGACTCACCTGGAATCCGAAGTTTCAGCTGCAGCATCTGGACGAAACAACGTGAGTATCACACTTTATTTAAGTTGTTCAGCTTCAGTCACATCGTTCTGTCTTTCTGCGGGTTCACTGTTCTCAATGTGCGTGAAATCCAAGTTATCCAGGAAAGTGACATTTAAGATGCATGTGAGATAAGATGATTTAATGTCAGTTTAGCAGGATTTCAGTGACTGGTGGAAATCAAGAGGGACGTTTTTTCTTGCCTGTGACATGCTTCGTTCATTCAACCTTTATTTTAACTCGGGAATAGACTTGTAGAATTTGAAACTGTCAAATCTGAAAATTAGCAAAAGCAAAGCAAAAAGGCTTCTGAATAAAGACACTTACATTTTATTAAAAGCAAATAACAACTGGAGGGAAGATAATGTGAAACTGAAAATGCCCTAAAACATGAAATGACAGTAACTTTACTCAGGTTTCGGTCTGAGAAGCTGCAGCTGAGCAACAACAAGTCTTGATATGAGTTTGATCATTTCATCAACGTTCCTCTAATAACGAGTCGTATTTAAATTCCAGGACATGAAGCCGGCCTCCCTGCTCCTGCTCCTCTCCTCCGTCCTCCTCTCATCACACCTCCTCCCCGCCGCCGGCAGACCGCGCTCCCCTCCCGGCTGGCTGGATGGCAACGGGCGCCTCCAGACGCAGCGACTGGACGAGGAGCTGCTCCGAGCGGCCGCCGCCGGGGACAGCGCCGCCTCGGACCTGCTGGGCGACAACATCCTGAAGTTTCTCCGGAGGAGGAACCCGGAGCATCTCCACCTGCAGCCCGCCGAGGAGGAGGAGGGCGAGGAGGAGGCGCTGAGGAACGCGGTGCAGCTGCTGAAGCGCAGCGAGGACCCGGCGCTGTCCATCGACCTGACCTTCCACATGCTGAGGAATATGATCCAGATGGCCAAGATGGAGGGCGAGAGGGAGCAGGCTCAGATCAACCGCAATCTGCTCGACGAGGTCGGGAAGTAAAACTCCACCGCTGACATTAGTGAGTGTTCCTGCGCCTGCCTTCCTCTTCGTGCCATTTTACGCACAGCTGGTGCCAAATTACGCACCAAAGCATATGCGAGTAAAATGTAAAACCTTAGGTGTTGTTTAAGAACTTTGTTGGAGAATATGGGAACGGACTTCTCAGACACCCTCCCCCCTCTCACACCCACTGGCCTCACCCCTTCCTTCACCCATCAATCCCCCTATCCCCCCCACACTGCTGGACTCCTGGTGGACAAAAGGAATCATCACTGGTTTTCACATTCTCTCATGTTTGACTTCTACACTTCTGTATCATTTCTGTGCACAATCAGGTAATACTCGCTGGTTCCTGGTTCATGTGAGTGTTTCCACAGAGGAAGCTTTAACTAAAGTATCTACACTGACAAGTCATTTGCATTTGAATTAATCACTGGGTTAAATTAAAGTTTGACATTTGATTAAACTTGAGCAGAACCCATTTCTCGTCAGTGTGCCGTGTGACCCTGGAGTTAATTAGGATGGTGATATTTACCCTCGGCGATAAACTCAGTGTGAATAATGAGAGTTACATTATGGATCATGTAATTACTGACACCCTCCATGAGATTAGAACCAGACGAGAACCTGAACTCACACACACATTTTCCCTGATGAATTAAACGAGGCTGAACTCTGACTAATATGTCTTATTAGTGAAAACTCTGAGAAAACCTTCTGGTGCTGAGGAGAATTTAGAAAACACTTCTGCTGAGTATAACTTGGTTGTTTCACGTCATTGCTCCAGGATCTAATGTCGCACCCTCGTTTTGTCCTCTGAGGCTGAAGAACACCTGACTGTCCCACACCATCAGCTTCCCTTTGTCCTCTGTCTGTCCCCCATGTAGAGCAGCATCACCTGTACTGTAACAACTGTAGCATGCAAACCTACATGTAAAAAAAACCACAAAAAAAGCTTGATTTGACTGTGTGAACGCTCGTGTCTGACTCTGATCACGTTCTCTTTGTTTTAGCAAATGACATGAAAAAAATCTGCTTTTTTGCCATTTATATTTTATAATAAACAAGTTTGGAGTAAAAGAAAAACCTTCCTGTTTGATTCTGTGATAAATGTGTTTTAACTACGAGATTATGAAATACATCTTATTGTCTCTGTCCTCTAATGTGCTTCTATAATAAGATGAGAGTGAGAACTTAGTTATGAGAACGTATTTCAACAAACGGCTGAACCCTGATATCTTTGGTGATATATCGATTTCTGTGGCACAAACATCAGGTAAAATTTTCCACATCCATGAAAGAAAAATTTAAATTGAATCCGACTCGTGAGCAGATCAGAGCAGCTCAGTGGTTTCATCTGTTTTTGGATTATTGGGAGTTTCCATGTCTCCAAACTTTCTGATTTCAGTTAGTCGGTGAACTTTTAGTCTTCAGCAACACTGTGTATTAAAAACAAGGAGCAGTGTCAAAACATGAGCCGAGAGTTTATTCATTTAAATGTTTTCCATGTGATTCAGAATGAAAATGACCTTAAACTTTTCATTCTCATTAAAATGCTCTGTCCAAAGAATCAAAAAAAATGTAACGAGTTCTTCTCCGACTCAGACGACATCTTTCAAGCAAGATTCGAAGAAATCTGTCCGGCAGTTTTTGTGTCGTCGTGCTAATAAACACACAAACAAACAAACCTTTGGACAGAGGCAGGCTAGCAGTTCCCCCCTGTTTCCAGTCTTTGTGCTAAGCTAAGCTAACCAGCCAAGTACAGGACATGAGTGATTATCTTCTTATCTGACTTCTTGACGAGGACTGAAATAAATTTCCAAAAATGTCAAACTACTCAACTAATTCTTATGGTTTTTAAATCATCTTGTGTATCGTGGCGAAAATAAAAGAAATCAATGAAGAAAGTGAAAGAAATTCCAGACCCACACTAAGATTTAATGTTTTTTTCTTTGTGCTGGTCCCCCCCCCCCCCCTCTACAAAATATCATGTAAGTCGGTTGAGTCGTTTTTGAGTAATCCTGCAAACTGAGGTAACGATAGAATAAATCTAAACAAATCGTAGTTAATTCATTTCTCTGAGAGTCGGTTGAGTTTTCTCGCTGCATCGTTTGTGACGATCGGATCAGAAACGATGGAAGTGACAGTTCAAAGTGAAGAAACGGCCTCAGCGGCCCGAGTTCTCTGACTCAGGCTGAACTGTGTGATTCTTCGTCCTCTGCTCATTGTGTTCCACACTCGACTCCACATCACGCGGATCACAGCCGGACGTGTGTCATCGAGCTCCAAACTTTGTTCATCTGGAAAACTCACGGACGAGAGCTGAGCGGAGGAAAAGAGCCTCGAACCAACGACAGCTCGGAGGTTTGTGAAGCAGCAAAACGTTTTAGTCACGTTTATTTGTTTATTGATTTACTATGGGATAGGGACAGTGTTCATTCATCAACACATAATTCTGTAAATAAGCCAGAGTTCAGCTAAATTAACTTTATGCCTCATGACAGAGTTTTATTCAAGAAATAAAATTCTGGCGTTGATTGAGAAGAAAGCAGAGAAAACAGCTGCTGTATATGAAACATAAAGTTAAATATTAGAGTCTATTAACAGATGATGTTTATTCACAAAGTCCACAAACTACGTGAAAGCACAATACAAATATATTTATTATCGTCAAAATAAAAACATTTTATAAAAATGTTCTGATTTGTCAGATTCCATCGTTTGTGTTTATACACAAAAAGACTTTTTAGATTTTTAGTTTTTTGAGTTAAAAACCTTTTATTATTATTATTTGAATGAACATATTATCTGTGGAGCCTCGCCCACCTCCGGCCTCTTTTCATTTCATCACTCGACCACGGGGTTTCGTCACATGACCATGAACGTGTCACCGTGAACCATTTCTTCTTTCCTGTTTTTCTTATGGCTCTTGTCCTGGTCACACACACACACACACACGCACACACGCACAGACACACACACACACACACTCTTTCAGAACCCCCCCACAAACAAAACAACATCATTTCCATACCTACAGTAATACGATTATCTACCCACTCATTTTTACATCCTGCTCAACCTATACAGTCGTTCTGTTTTTTATCCATTGAAAAAAAAGCACAATTCTTCTTCTGCATTCATAAAATAAAAGACAATAAACAGTTTCATCGCATTAACCCATGTAAATTGCTGTTTTTAATTAAAATCTCAATTCAAAGAAACCATTTCTCACTTAAACTTTGATTTTTATTTACGTATCATGTTACACGAGTTAAAAAACTGACACAACTCAAACACTGTGGACTTCCCAGGATCCTCTGCTGTACAAGGGCTTTAAATCCTGAATGAAAACACACATGAAGGAAAATCTTTTCCCTCCCACAGAGTTAAATCCACTATGCGTTTCCTGTCATCTACACACAGGCAGATATATTTACACACAATGAACAAAAGAAAACGACGTGGGAGGTAAAACTGCGGCCAAGTCGGACTTCCTGCGTCTGAAGGAGGAAACAGACGCATGAGGTTTATGAATGTATGATTTCTGACCATTCATTTTCTCTCCTGGAATCTCCCCTCTGCGTTTAGGAGTCGACTTAAAACCTGCCTTTGGGATACAGATTATGGGTTTGAGCCGTTTCGGGTTGGACCAGCTCTAGATTGTCAGGGGGGGACACACTCCTCCTCCTCCTCCTCCTCCTCTCTCATCACTTTAACGTCTCATCAATGCATGTGACTGACTCGACCTCTTCCCAGGAGACCTTGTGCTTTGTCGTTGCAGATCCAGGGATTGTGATCATGAATCGTGGATTATCATTAAAACTAGGTTGCACATATGTCTCCTCATTTATACTTATACTTAAAGTTTAATCACCCAAATTGTGACTGTGAATATGACTTCTACACAAATAGAATCTGACTGATGGATTGATGTTGTGTGGATTAATTTCCTGGAGGATTGTGATGAACCTCCATCTCCGTCTGGTTTCCTCGGCACCGCGGCAGCAGGGACCTGCAGCGAGGAACAAAGGACGAAGAAGATGAGATATTGTCATCGTCCCACGTCTAAAGAATCACCAGTGACTCTCCCCGGCCTCATGTCCCTGCTCGGCGGAGGAGGAGGACGATGCTGTTGTTGTTGTTGTTGTTGTTGACTCAGCATGAACACACTGCTGCCGTCTCCTCTCCGGAGTGGACGAGGGGAATCCTTCCCTCTCCGCTCACTTTACGTAAGCGGCCTGGTTGAGAGCTGATTTCACACGTCCGCTCTGCTGCTGCGTTCAGACGGTGCAGATCGTACAAATATTACAATTCATCAGCCGCCCGACGAGAACATCTATAAACAGGCTCTGACACATTTGCACTATTTGCATTTTTTCGTCAGCACAGTTCTGCCTTTTGCATTTTTGGAGACGTCAAGTGCGTCTGCAAGATGTTCACTGAGAGATTTTAGCTTTTTTAAATCGTGTGCAGTAATTTATTCTTCCATATTTTTGCTAGCTGATACAAAGGGATCCTTAAAGCTCGGGTTGGTAATCCTGGAAAATCAAAACCCCCCCCATCATGGGCCCGCCTGTCAAAGCTCCGCCCCCCAAACTCATGAACGTGCACCGACAACTGAAGACGACGTTTCTGTGACTCG
The DNA here is from genome assembly GCF_009819705.1 of Hippoglossus hippoglossus. Taxonomy (NCBI): domain Eukaryota; kingdom Metazoa; phylum Chordata; class Actinopteri; order Pleuronectiformes; family Pleuronectidae; genus Hippoglossus; species Hippoglossus hippoglossus. Next base: position 2,112,518 of record NC_047174.1, read on the forward strand.
TTCTCTAACTTCTGTCGTCTGGCTGTCGTCTCTGCTTCAGCGGTGAGCGAATGAAATGGTTTAGATTTGGATCTTTCTTCACTTTCTGGAACATTAAGAGATTCGGCAACATTTCCGATAAACAATTCATGGATCCTGATAAAAAAAATCATATTTATGGGACTGATGTCATGAGTTTGTGTAAATTAGTGATGATCCAAATGAAAATGTGGATCTAGTGAATTTAAATGTGGTTTCATAAGAGACTGAACTCTTCTGTGCCTTGAGGCTTTTTGTGACATGCAGGTTTAGGATGAACTGTTTTATTCTCGTAAACTAACTAATGTGAGGACTGTGACGTTTTCTCAAACCAGAACCAAACACACCACAAAGCTGTGGTCAAGATAAACCTGATCAATTCATCCACAGGTCAGTGAGGAGATCCAGATCAGAAACAGCTTCCATTTCCCTCAGAGAAACTCAAAATGACTGAAAAGGAAACAGTCACCTCTCAGTATCTGCAGCCAAAGTCAAGTTCTGACTCTTCTCCCACGTCTTCAGAGTCCTCTTCATCTCCCACACCTGAAAACACACACACACACACACACACACACACACACACACACACACACACACACACACACACAACACACACACACACACACACACACACACACAGTAAACAGCTCTATTCGAACCTGTGTAAATGGAGCCTAAAGGAAATTGTCTAATCCTCGAGGTCTCTGTTTCCCTGTGTGAGATGTTTACTGAGTGAAATTTATTATTTATCAAACATGTGCAGTTTGTGAGTAGAACAGGACGTTTAAACAAACTGATTCTTTAAGAAGAGTTTGACGCTTCCTCCATACGAAGGACAGATGTTCCATCCACACTATCACCTCAGTAACATGTATAGATCTCTCTCCACTTGAGTCAAATACCAGAGCAGAAGTCCATGTTCTGTAACATGTCCGTCAGGTCGTCAGTGTCGATGAAGAAGTGGCTCATGCTCTCGTAGCCGAGCTCCGGACGCTCCATGTTCGAGGCCCTCGCCGTCACCGCCATTTCTGTCAACGCACACACATACAGGTGAGAAGACTCCAGGGTTCAGTTGTCAAAGTTTTGCATCCTTTTATTTTATAACGTTACTTTCTATAATGGACCAAAAGCATTAACGTCATAATGTTTACGTCTGTGTCTGATTTGATCTATTTCAATTAAACTCCCGTTTTTAAGTCTTTCAAACATCATCAGACCAAACACGAAGAAGAAATAAAAACAGACTCAATGTGCAACTTGTGAAATCAGTAAATTGACAGATAAATATTGAACCAGGCGAACGTCCGTGTCACAAGTTATTGATGTCGAAGTATCGATAACCAAACACACACTAATCTCCAGGTCCCGTGAGGCGATCGCTGACGCCAGCGTTGTTTGGTTTTTCGATCTCTCGGGCCGCAGGCGGATCATCGTCTACATAATATATAAGAAATGACTAAATGTCCGACACACAATGTTCAGACACACACTCACTAACAGTCTAATGGGAAATGAAAGGACCAGTGGCTTTTATCATGTTTAATATAAATTATAGGGTTAGTTTTTTTCCATCTGTCCTTGTTTCATGAATTTTAATCACAATGTTCTGGACCTGTAATTTGTGTTGGATATGACAAACTGTGGGAGCAGTGTTGTAGTGTGTGTGTGTGTGTGTGGAGAGTTGGTATATGCATCTCAATCCGTGTGTGTGTACTAGTAGAAGGTCACATGAGGAACATGTGAAGGATGAAAACTGAAGTAAAAACATTGTTATATGGATCAAGTACAATACGAGCATATTTTCAGTCAAATGTATTTATTAAGTCTGATGTTTGACTTTATACTTTATTGCCACGTGAACCCAGTTAATTGGAATTTGTCTTGATGATAGACAAGAAGAAAATACTGAAAATCTGAATCTGAGCCTGATAATAAATCCTTAAATAACTAATAAAACCTCCTATGTATTAAATGTGTAGATAAGAAACTGGCCCCTGTAGGAGACAGACGGCTTTGGGACAAGTTAAAACCGATGATTTAATTAAAGATTTCATGCAGAATCAGGACAACAGGGACTTACGTCTCCAGAAGGACTGTGGCGCTCTGTGAATGAGACAGAACAGAGGACAGGGATGGAATGAATCACATTGTGCTTCAGATCCTCGGAGCCACGAACATGTGTCAGCGCGTTAAATAGAAAACTTTAAGAAACGCTGCCAGGACGACGTGGTGGCGTTCGCAGGCTGCGTCCAGCGACTCCATCTTCTTCACCAGCTGCTCTGACGGAGCGTGAGGCCGAATATAAAACAGCGACACCTGAGTCTCAGAACAAACAGTGTTTCCTCCGAGGAGACGCAGTGACGCAGACGTGACGCGTCGGCAGTAAAGATGCTGGATTTAGTAACAACAACAAGGACGGAGCGAACTGTGAGATGTCGGCTCTTCAGTCAACATCTCACCTTTTTCTGCTTTTTATTCTATTCTCAAACTGTGTTGGAGGTTTTTTTCATGAAGGAATTTTCTGTCTCGACTGTTCGAACAACAACTAACTGAAGCTCTTCGTATTCAGGGAGGCAGAAGAAGTTGGTTTATAAAAAAAAAATATATATATATACACTTTGTTCACACTTATTGTATTTGCACCATCTCTGACAACAGATGCTCTATATTATATAAGTTATAGAGCAGAGAGTGTTTATCTTTACATGGAAAATTAAAATCTACCTTTCAGCCATTTCTTTTGCTAGAATGCTGAGTGGCCATAATTTATTTTATTCTTTATGTTTATCTAGATGTATTATAATATTATTGGTTTCATTATTAGTTAGAATTAAGTAGCTTTTTGTAGCCATTATGATTATGATTATGATTATGATTATTGCCTTTTTTGACACAACTTGTAAAACCTTTATTTCAATTCATGCCAATGGAACTAGTTTAATATATTAAATCATTAATTAAATCGATCATGAAATATAAAATCTATATTTCAATAAAAACTGAGCTGAAATGAAATCACTGCAGTTGTTTAACAAAGAAATATAACATTTTAAACGTTTTCAATCTGCGGTAATTCGCAAAAACTACTAAGTCGATATTAATTTGTGGGAGTGGAGCATGATAACATGATAACATGATAACATGATAACACGATAACGATGAGTTGAGGTCAGCATCAGTCTCAAGCCGTGACAACAGCACACGCGAGGCGACGCCCACACCTGTATGAACAGAGGCATGTGCGGCTCGTCCATGGACTGAATGGCCGACTCCACCAGCGTGACCGCGGCCTCCTGGTGGTCGCCGTGCCGACGGATGAGGCATCGCAGGTGTCTCAGTTTGTCGTCCTGTTCTCTGGAGATGTGACCGACCAGCTCCTGCTTCCGCTCCTCCAGGACGGACACCAGGCCGTCGAAGTGGGCGGCGAGCTGCTCTCTCTGCCGCCTGCCGCTCTCCTGGAAGTTGGAATTAATGAAATATATACGACGTCCTGTTAAAGATCCGCCCCCTGATCCAGATCCCTCGCCAAAATGTTCTTAGCTCCTCCCTAATTTAGGCGTAATCCTGCTAAACAGACGAATGCAGATGAAAAGGTCAAAGGTCAGTGTGATAATTGTTGCCTTGTGAACGTGTTATCTTAACAACGCCTCGAGAGAATCCGTTCAAATGTAGCACAACGTTCACTTGTACTCACAGATGAACTGATTAGATTTGGGTGGTCAAAGGTCAAAGGTCAAAGGTCAAGGGTGTCTCACAAATGTTTTTGGGTCTCTTGAACATGATTTCTCAAGGTTGCCTTCAGAGAACCTCTTCAAATTTGACCAGTTGTCACTTGGACTCAAAGATGAACTGATTAGATTTCAGTGGTCAAAGGTCAAAGGTCACATATGTGACTGGAAAAAGAGAGAGTACAGACTGAAACCGCACTGGGTGGTGGCGGCGTACAACCACAGGGCCGAATTCCAAGTGGCCAACTGGTTTAATCAAATACGATGAGCTTTTGTTTTCGAGTTAGATCATGAGCTGTGGTTGAAAGCTCTGGAAAAGCTAATTGACATTTACCTTTAATATTCAATATCAAAATTTTATATTTAAAAATAAATTGTGTGTTTGTGTGTGTGTGTGTGTGTGTGTGTGTGTGTGTGTGTGTGTGTGTGTGTGTGTGTGTGTTTAACCTCCACAGTGCGGCATATTTCCTCTAGCTGAGAGATGGCCGCCTGGATGTTGTCGTTGCTGGCGACCAAGATGGCGATGCCGTCGCTCAGCTCCGTCTGCAAACAGAACAAAAAGTTTCCGGCGTTTATTCCTGAACAAACTCCTGAAATCTGTGGACGACTCACGACCAGTCGACACGATCGTCTGTATGCGGATCCACATGTTGGTGAAAAGTTAAGTTAAAGAGGAAAAGCACTGTGCGAACTTTCTAATGAGGACGTCTGTCACCAGCTGAAGCAACATGAGTCACCGGCCTGCATCAGTTTAAAGCTTCACACGACCTCGTCTTCATCACCTCACGTTGTTACAGCTGCTGTTTTACAGCTTTAAAGTGTCATCAGCGAAACAAACTCTCTGTTCTTATGGATTTGAGCCAAATCCAAACCACACTCATTGTTTATGAAATGAACTGTTTCATTGAGATGATCAACAACTTTCCTCGGCCTCATCTGAATTTCAGATGAGTGATTCAGAGACGGAGTGAGAGAAGGAGACGCCGGCGCTGAAATGTCAACAAAAGCCAAATGTTCGATACGACACCGGACGCTGCCGCTGCCGCTGCCGCTGCCGCCGCTAGCCATCTGCATAACAACACTGCTGCACTTGTCCTTGTGTGACTTTGTGAGTCGATGAGCTAATCAAGTTTTTGCTGATATGAACACTTTTATTTTACAGATTTATGTTTACATTTGATCTTAAAACAATATTTATTTTCTTAATTGAAGTTCTATGTATTTGTTGGTGTTTGAGGATGAAACAGTTTCATGGTGATCGTGGTTCTTTATTTATCGGGATTACCGCGGTGAGGTGCTGCTCACGCTCTGATCGTAGCTGGTTCACATCTGCTGTCACCAAATTGCGTGTTTAAAGAACTGATATCTCGTTGTGACTCTCAGACGTTATCAAACCTTGATTACATTTATTTATCATAAGGGATCGAAAACCACATCTTAGGGATCATTTAAAAAAAAAAAAGGTTATCAAATATATATATATATCAGCCGATATCTTGGAAGTGGAAATTTCTTTCCGCCTTATATCGGTCAGGCTGTAGTTTTTACATAAATATGACAAATAGGTTTGATTTTGCATGAAAACGATGTTTGGTGTCACTGTAGCTGACCTTTAAATGGCTGCATGACCAGATGTGTGCAGATGTGTCCTGATTTCAGTTCAGATTCAGTATCTATTTGCAAACCATCCGAGCAGGAGAGGAAACAGAAATAGACGAATAGAAGACTTAAAAAAAGAAAGAGGTTTGGCTCCTAAAGGCCATCGTCCGTTATAAGAAGTCACCACCAACACGCTCACGCACTTCTCGGAGTTTGGACTGTTGAATATATTCTGTGATCGTCCTTTGACCTTTAAACAAGCTCCCGCTTCAGTCGTGAGCGTGTTCGACTCCTCAGGAACCTGCCAGCTCACCTCCACAGCACCGACAGTGTCTCTGCCCGAATCTTTGGGTTTCGCTCGGTGTCTTTGTCTGACAGTGAACTGAGGTGAGGGGGTGTCGAGTGAGGTGAACCAGAGGAAACAGAGGGAACTGTGTGAGGTCATAGGTCACGAGACGCTCAGTATCAGGTCATTACGGGTCAAATCCTCACAATTCTGATTAGGTCACATGAGAAACCTGGACTGAAATCATATCTTCTTTGATACAGTCCACAGAGATTAGAATGCTGACCTCAAATAAAATAACAGTATCATGAGTGAGTGTGTTTGGAGTTGGATGGGTTGCTGATTCACCTTCTGTCTCATGTAGACGCTGCTGAGCGGAGCCACGTCACAGTCCTTGTGTCGTCCGAACACTTTGCACATGGAGCAGGTCGGCGTCTCACACGAGAGACAGTAGATGTTGATCTTCTCCTCTTCATGGTCGTCACACATCAGCTGCTGCTGCTGCTCCGGCTTCATGTTTACAAGCCTGAAGGAAAAAACACTCTAAAAGGTGAATTTACAGGATTTGTTATAAACCTTCTCTGGACACTAAGCTGATGCAGGTTTTGTGAGTTTCTCTCTGTTTCCAGGAGTGTGATCTTTCAGTTTAAGAGCAGGACTCATTGATTTCACCTTCAGATTCTGTAACTGGCTCCTGCTTGTGCTCAAACTGTGGGTTTAAACAATATCACAATATTTTGTTGCTTGGACATATTTTCTATAGCATAGCATAGTAAAGTATCGTATACAATAGCATATGATAGCTTTACAAAGCATGGCAGAGTATTAGTATAGTATAGCACAGTAGTATAGTATAGTGCAGTGTAGTATAGTAAAGTATATTATAGCTTAGCATCGCAAAATATAGCATACCATAGGATAGTATAGTTTTGTATAGTATTGTATATCATAGTGTACCATAGTATATTATATTATAGCATAGCACAGCATAATATAGTGTAGTGTATTATAGCAAAGCATGGCATAGTATAGCATGGCAAAAGTTTAGCATTACACAGCATGGCATAGTATTAGTATAGTATAGCACAGTAGTATAGTATAGTAAGCATAGTATAGTATAGTACAGCATAGTGTAGTATAGTATATCTCAGAATGTGTTTTTGTGTGATTCTACATCACTCTTCCTCTCAGATGTGTCACTGTGAACATAGATGATCCTTTCACTGCCAAACATGTAATTATCCCATGATCAGAAATAACCTGCTCCTCAACACTGGCCTGTCAGAGCTCACTCTGAAGACACGCTGGTACATGCACATGTATGTGCTTGGGACAGGCTTTGGCGTGTGGAGCCTCCTGAAAAGCAAACGGCTGCTCAGTGGAACCCAGAGTTTATGCAACATCACAGTCCTTTGTCCTCTGACGTACATGTCCGTGACACAAACGATGATTAAGTCATGAGAAATGTTTCCACCCGTGAAAAAATTATGAGAAACTACAAGTTACAGAACATTTGTGAACGTCGCTGTGAACAATCGCGTCTATTTTAGCCCACACAGATAATGAGGAGACCCCTGCCCTTCTGTCTCTAATGGATGCCAACATCTCTCTCTCTCTCTCTCTCTCTCTCTCTCTCTCTCTCTCTCTACCAGTGACTCATTTAGCTTCTATTTTGGTGTGAAAGTGACAGATTTACACTCGTGACGATTTAATTATCAGAGTAGAGTTGTAGTAAGTGTGCACACTTATAAAACAGAGGTAGATGCACTGAAGAGGCTTCTACATGGAACATTGTTATTATATTATTTATGCAAACTCATCTGAAGCTTCTATTCTCTTCTCTCATTTAAAACCAGTCACATGATCCAGTCACTACATCTCACATACACACACCTGCACTCTGCAATGTGTGTTTTTTAATGGAATATGCGGCAATTTGATTCTTGTAATTGTTTTAATTAAGTCATTGTTGTGTTGATTTTATGTATTAATACTTTGTCATGTTGTGTTTATTTGCTGATTGTGAATTTCACCTGTTCTCAGGTGTCTCTTGACAAAGACGTCTAAAATCTCAATGACACTGAATGATTAGATAAAGATTGAATCAAAATCAAATACATTTTTAAGTTGTACCGGACATTAGACAACAAAGATATGACCTCAATCATACAAATGATATGTAATGAAGTAAATAATATATACAATAAATCAATTATTCAGGTGAATCTAAATCTCTGCAGAACAAAAAAGGTCAGATACAACATTACAGCTCTGAGTGTATCATCTGAAATCAATTTAATTAAATGTAATTATCCTTTCAAGCTGATTTACACCAACACACAATCATTATTTACTATGAGACACTGGCTACTGTTGGTTGAATTGTCTGCTGTGAAAAAGTGACAAGTGAGTAAAGTATGTTTGTTTCCCTGCTGACGAAGAACTGTAGTTATTGAGGCAGTAATAAAGCACTGCCCCCTGGTGGTTGTCACTCAATATTACAATTACAATCCAGTGCTATTAAGACTTCTCAAAACCTGCAGCTTAACAAAAACCTTATCCCTAAATGACCAATTCAAACCTATCCTTAAACTAACCACAGTTCCCATCTGACCTCATCCAGGAGCTCAGAAATGACGTTTCACCACATTATGATTGAGCGTTGGTCCCCATGAGGTCTACTGGTCCTCACAAGGTCAGTGATTCTACTGGAAAAGTTCCCAAAGAGGTGATAAAAACGAGTGCACACACACCTGGAGGACTCCTGCTGTCTGTAGATGTCGATGATGTTCTCCACCAGCAGGTTCCTCTGCAGGCCGAACACTCCGTGGCGGTCCAGCGCCACCTCGTGGCGACATGACGGACAGCGGAAACGACCGCCACTGGCAGCGATGCTGGAGGAGCCGCGGCTCTGCCACAGACGGTTAGCTGACTGTGAACAGAGGACACGTAGGAAGAAGACTGAGCTGTGGCCTCGACCTCGACCACAGGAGGTCACTTTCTCAGATGAGAAGTTTTAGGTGGGGTGCACCTTTAAATTTGTATTAAAAACAAGTATATTATAATCGCTTAGAATCTGCTGCAGCTCACGTGGAAGATGTCGTTGGCGCACTTGCGGCAGAGGTTGTGCTGGCAGGGCAGGATGACCACGGGCTTGGAGAACATCTCCAGGCAGACGGGGCAGATCAGCTGCTTCTCCAGGTTCTCCATGGTGGCTCCTCCGCCGGCACCAGGCCCGGATCTGCCTGCTGAGGGGGGCCTGAAGCCGGGGGCAAAGTTCATCGATCTCCGGGGGCAGAGAGCGACGTATCAGAGGAGACGGGAGAGGAGAACGAGTGGAGGCTTCCAGAAACACAAGGTGGAGGATATTCCAGCTCTGTCTTCTTGACTTCAGGCCTCATACAGCTCGGTGTTCATCAGTCTTCACTTCTCCTGCGATATTCCCCTTAAAAAGTTGATTCAACTTTACTTTAAGTCGTATTTTCTCAGTGTTTTTTGCAGTAGCTCCGTCTCTTTCCCCAGCTGTCCCCCCCTTTATCCCTCTGCCAACCCTGATGTGAAGACCCTCCCATGCCCCCTGTCTCCGGCCCACAGCAGCCAACGCTCTGTTGACTGTTGGTATTTTTAGCTGCTGGGTTTGTTCAGGCTTGGGTTACTGTCTAAACTGCGTTCCACAGCCGCACCAGGCCACAGTGTGGGTGGGGCAGAGGATCAGGACAGTGGTCAGAGAGCAGGGATCAGATTATCATGTTTTCTGAAACATCCGAGCGGATCCTGCTCACTGAACACAACCTCTGACGGCCATTATCCCCTCCACATAAACAGGCTGATCCCAGTTCTCAGAAAGTCCCTCCAGAACACAAACCTGACATATCAGATGTCATCTTTGTGCCACATTCAGGGTCTTTCATCGGCTGCCAGTCAAATATAGTATAAGGTTCTCGTATTTAAAGCATTAAATATCCCAGATCTCTGGGATCCTCGGACCAGCTGCTCCTGAACGTCCCTCAGTCCAGGACGGGGGGTAAAGATGATGGTGTGTTTGCTGCGCCACCTCGAGACTTTCCAACATTTAATCAAGTCAAGTTTATTATTATTTTTTATTAATTTTAAGGAAGTCCCGATGTGAAATACAAGAAAAGAATAAAATAATATTGACTAGCATTAAAACAAAATGAAATAAATGCTATGATGTGGATAAAAACAACTTAAGGACACTCAAACGTTTACCGGTTACAATTAAATGTTCTCCTTCTGTAAAAATATTAAAGGTTAAGCTGAAGACTCACATGTTTTATCAGAGTGTCCTTAATTGTTTTAAATTCACTTCTTAGCCGTTTATTTTATTTTACTTTATTTAATTAGTTCTGTTTTATTCTTGTATTTCTCTCTTTGTGTTTTTTATTGTACAGCCCTTTGTTCACCTCTGGTTCTTTTATAAATGTGCTTTAAAAATAAACTTGTCTCCTCTATTTATCTTTCTTCATGACTCATCAGGAAAACACTATATTGACATGGCAGAGCTGAATCAACAAGTATTGCTCAACTTGTTGCAGAGTTAGTAGCCCTTAAATCTGTAGCTGCTGTGTTTTGTTATTTGTTGTTGGGTTTTCTATTGGCCAATGAGTTTTCAACTTTTAGGAACACGTGTTCACTGTGTTTAAACTTTAGTAACACGTGTTCACTGTGTTTAAACTTTAGTAACACGTGCTCACTGTGTTAAATATCAATGTGACCATGTGTATGTTCCAGGATTAACTTCCTACCGTGTTTTATAAAACTCTTCAGTACAAACTCCAGATGTTGCGAAGTTGCTGATGCACGTGCCCCCATTCACCCGCCAGCGGAGTGACGTCGGCGTGACGCAATGTGCAGTGAATTGCACGATTGTACCGGAAATGAGAGACTCTAACTTCAAAATAAAAAATCCAACATGCGATTGTCATTGATTTTTGAAAATAATTTGCTAAACTGGATTAACCTGTGAAAGTTCTAGTCATGTATGTATTGTGACGCTTTCACAGTCTTATCAACACAACACAAAGGGCTTCACATTACAAACGTATTGTACGAATGTGTGCGCATTCACATATTCACACACACATTCATACACAGCATGTTTTTAGGAATGCTGACTGGAGGCAGCGGGGATCAAACCAACGACCTTCTGGTAAGAAGTCTCTATCTCCTGAGCCACGGCCGCCCTGCATAGTCTCTGTATACATTGTTTGTATAGAAACACTTTATGGTCTTCTTCTATCTTTCTGTGCTGGTTTTGTTGTATCTTTTTCATCTCGAAGGTTATTACGTGTTTCTTTGGGGTCATTTTGTTCTTCAGTCTCTTATGTGATGTCCTGCTTCTCTCGTTTCACCCTTCTGTGTCTCTCTGTGGACGTCTGGCATCTTTCTGCGGAGGTTATATTTGAACTTTCTGAGTTAACGGCCTCATTATCACCATGTTTTTAGCCTGAAAGTCCTCTGTTGTCCTCACGTTCATGTGTGGATCACAGAGGAATCAGGCATATGGAGGCAAGTTGTGTTTGAAGTAGTGGTCGCCATTCACTTCAATTATATTTGAACCCTAACCCCCCCCATCATAGTAGATAATGAGTGAACTTTCACTTTTCGGTGAACTAACCCTTTAAGAAATAGAATCATGACTTTGGGGGGGTTTATTGTGAAGTTGCTCCCCGGAAACGCGTCGTGTCACCTGGTGTAACTTCACCGCTCCGGTCCCCGAGCTGACTTCCACTCTACCGGCGGCGCGTGTGGGACTCTCTCCCGCATCGTCCCGTCTCACTGCCCGGTCACTTCTCCCGCTAACTCCCCGTCTTCTGTCTCCCCCGGTTCCCTCCTTCTCCAACTCTCTGTCCGCGGAGAAGCCTGCTCTTCATCCTCCTCGTTCGTTCACGCCTCTTCCTCCTCCTCCGCCTCTTCCTCCTCCTCCTCCTCTTCCTCCTCCTCGCGGCGTGAGCTTCACGTGGAGACCGGAGCTCGTCAGCGCCGCAGAGAACCATCTTCAGTTCCCGGGAAACTTCGCTAGCATCGTTAGCTTTGACCCGAACATGGCCACGCTGATCCTGGAGGACGGAGCCACGTTCAGGGGCCGCCCGTTCGGAGCCGCCGTGTCCGTGTCCGGGGAAGTTGGTGAGTTCACTTTCCCTCGTTTCCAACTTTAACGTTTAAAACCCACCTGCGCGTGGAGCTAACTTCGCGGATCGGAGGTAAAAAAGATCAACTTCAACCTCCTCCTGTTCCCGAACTCCATTCAGGTGTCTGTTCCCTTAATGTCGGCTAAGCTAATGTTGTCATTTCATATGCGTCACATGGCGGTTGACCTCTTCATCAGGAGCTGGGTCTTCATCTTCTTCATCTTCATGCTGCTCCAACCTGCCAGAGGCGCGTCTAGCTGCTCTGGGGGCCCCGGGCCCCCTTCAGCAATGTGTCTATACAACCAACCAGAATTAAATGTAACACCCACTAGAATAGAAACAATCCTGCTTTATACATAAAGTGGTGTATAATCTCAGATTTACCTTTTAGCCTCAGCGTACCCCGAAGTTCGGCCTGTGCCCAAAACACTTGATTACGCTAAGGTGCAAAAGTTATGTCCCTAACATCCGCTGGTGGCCGCTAACACCTGCTAACATCCACTGGTCGTTCGTGGCTTAAATTGTGTTAAAGACCACATGTGTTAAAGGGACGCACAACCCTTCTTCGCCTGGGTCGTGCACTGACGATTGTTTTTGCGTGGTTAGTGTTTCAGACGGGTATGGTGGGCTACCCCGAGGCGCTGACTGACCCATCCTACCACTGCCAGCTGCTGACCCTCACCTACCCCATGATCGGCAACTACGGGGTGCCGCCCAACGAGGATGGAGATTTCGGACTCAGCAAGGTGAGCGTCCATTACAAGTTTTGGATTTTGTTGAAACCTTTCACGAAGACGAGCAGCTCATGCTAACACCTCGTGGTGATGTGTGTTTTTCTTGTGCTCCCTCAGTGGTTCGAGTCGTCTAAGATCCACGCTGCAGCTCTGATTATCGGAGAGCTGTCGGACAGTCCCAGTCACTGGAGCTCAGTCAAGTCACTGGACCAGTGGCTCAAGGAGCATGGCATCCCCGGAATACAAGGTCCGAACTCCCAAAACGCAACAGATGATATAGTGTCAGACACATTATAATGGGAAATGTGGAAGTAGTATTAATCTTAGCTTGTATTTAATTCAGAAATGGTGTAAAAGCAACTTCAACAACAAATGAATGATGCACGTTACAGACTTTATAGATTTTATGATCTGCGGATCGTAACGCTTATGGGATGGGTTTTGTTGGACCATATCTTCCATGTGCTCCAGGGATCGACACCCGCTGCCTGACCAAAAAGATCCGAGAGAAGGGCACCATGCTGGGGAAGCTGGTGCTGGACGGGACTCCAGAGGACAGTATTCCCCTGGATAACCCCGACCACAGGAACCTGGTCCAGGAGGTGTCCATGAAGGTAACGGCACAGACAACTCTCTAATAGCCTTTTTAAATCAAAAGACCGTCTTGTGAATAACCTGACACACAAATCTGTGCCGTGCCTCTTTCAGGAGCCCCGAGTATTTAACCCCAGTGGCAGTCCGCGAATCACGGTGGTGGACTGTGGCATCAAGTACAACCAGATCCGCTGCCTGGCTGAGAGAGGGGCCCGTGTCACTGTGGTGCCCTGGGACCACCCGTTGGACAGCGCAGGTCAGTGCCACACTGCTCCTGCTGCTCATCTCTGACATTATGAAACGTTGGATCCCAGTGCCAGCTTTTCTTTCTTGTCTTTTTCTAGAATTTGATGGTTTGTTCGTCAGTAACGGTCCCGGGGATCCTCAGCTCTGTCAGGCCACGATCAACAACCTGAGGAAGGTCGTGTGCGTCGATCGCCCCAAGCCAGTCTTCGGGATCTGTCTCGGACACCAGCTGCTCTCTTTGGTCATCGGAGCGAAGACGTACAAGATGAAGTCAGTAGCTCGTACACGACCATAAACCCACTCAGGCCTAAGCTGCTGAAAGAAAACACAGTTTGAAAACACCCACCTACAGCGTGGGGGTTTTTTCTGAAGAGCTGACAGAATAACCAGCGTTTACTAAAAGCTTATTCTTTCAGCCTCGGAAGCAGATAGAGACACGAAAACTAAAAAACATTTGATCACTTAAACTTTCATTGTAAATCGTTGACTTTTCCCTAAAGAAACAAACTCATCCGTGAGTTTTTAAGTGTTCAGTCACATCATGAAAACGATGACAAAGATGTAACTGTTCTCCCAGAGGCCGGAGCCAAGGAACCTGTAGAAACACAGACAGTCACATCCACACTCTGTCTTTTGGGAGAGCTGTGATGTGAAATGCAGTTTTCTGCTGTTCTCAGCAGTCTGGGCTTCCCTTGTTCGAGCAGCGTTGGACTGACCGGCTGTGTTATGAAAAAGACTAAACAAACAAGCCAAGACAGGAGGGTCGGCTCCTCACTGTGGGTCTGAGAGGTTTTGTTCTGACTCGGCTGCTTTATCAGGCTCCGTGTGAAGGTCAGGGCGGGCAGGGAATGTTCCCAGTAACCTGCTCCTGGAATTTTGTTGGCATCTGCAGCTGACAACAGGACTGTGGGATCTGTCCAGTGACATTCAAACACAGGGTTGGACCTCAAACACGACCAAATACAGAAACACGTTTGTTTTCAGCTAAAAACAAATGGTGTCGTGGTTCAGTTTCACTTTTGTGATTCAGGTTTTTATGATAAGTGTCTTTTTGAGGCTGTAAATTTTCCTCATTAGAATTGTTGATGAAGTAATACAAAGAATCGGCCATCTTTTGGATGGTGTGAACATGAGCCGTGGTACCTGACCCCAGATGTTTGATTTTCCGCTCGTCTTTCAGGTACGGTAACCGAGGCCACAACCAGCCCTGCATCCACCACGGGACAGATCGCTGCTTCATCACCAGTCAGAATCACGGCTTCGCTGTCGACCCCGACACTCTCCCCGCGGACTGGGACGTCCTCTTCACCAACGCCAACGACCACACCAACGAGGGCATCGTACACAACGTGCATCCCCTGTTCAGGTAAAGTGCTCGGAAAAACAGAGGCTGAAGGGGAAATAAAGTTTGTACCAGGATGTAGTTGGTCATTCACCTCGTTTGTGACTGAAATATGTGATTTATTTAAATGTGTTCTCCAGTGTTCAGTTCCATCCGGAGCACATGGCTGGTCCGACGGATCTGGTCGGCTTGTTCGATGTCTTCCTCGACACTGTGAAGGACCACAAAGACGGCAGCGCCTCAAAAACAGGTAAAAACAATTGAAGTTTTTATTCTTTTATTTACGTGTCTTATGTAGAGCAACTTTAAATTATTATTTTTCTTCAGTCAAGCAGCAGCTGGTGGATCACCTGACCTTCCCTGGTTCCCCGAAGCCGGAGGATGTGACCCGACCCAGGAAGGTCCTCATCCTGGGCTCTGGTGGTCTGTCCATCGGCCAGGCTGGAGAGTTTGACTACTCCGGCTCCCAGGTCTGTAGAAGAAGAAGAAGAGAACAGTGCAGCTGTGTCTGTACTAAATGTAATCATCGCTTTGAAGAAACGGACTCGAGTGATATTCCAGCTAATGTTTCGTTTTGTTTTCCAGGCTATCAAGGCTCTGAAGGAAGAGAACATCCAGACTGTGCTGATCAACCCCAACATCGCCACTGTCCAGACGTCCAAAGGCCTGGCGGACAAAGTCTACTTCCTGCCCATCACTGCAGAGTACGTCACTCAGGTACGAGTCCCCTCTTTGATTTAATGAGCTTTTCTGGTGTGGAGACGCAAGAAGTTTGACATTTCTGTCACGTAAACTTCTGTTATATAATTCAGGGAACTCAGAATAAAATGTGGTCGTACCAAACACAAAAATGTGAATGTCAGAAGCAGCCAAACGATACCAAACAACAATTCAACACTCAAGTCGTAACAAAGAGTATCTCCATGTGGTGTGAATGCTGTGTCTTCCCACAGGTGATAAAAAATGAACGCCCTGACGGTGTCCTGTTGACCTTCGGCGGTCAGACGGCGCTGAACTGTGGCGTGGAGCTGACCAAGCTCGGTGTCCTGGAGAAGTATAATGTTAAAGTTCTGGGAACTCCGGTGTCCTCCATCGAGATGACTGAGGACAGGAAGGTCTTTGTGGAGAAGATGGAAGAGATCGGCGAACATGTCGCCCCCAGTGAAGCGGCGCTGTCTGTGGAGCAGGTGAGGAGATGTTTATCCAACATGCAGCCATGATTCTTCACTTTCATTCACCAAAACATGGCTTCTGTTTAGTATTTTTATCCACTTTCAGCATCTAACTTCAACTCTTTCACTTTACTAGGCGCTGGCTGCTGCGGAACGCCTCGGCTACCCCGTCCTGGTTCGTGCAGCGTTCGCCCTCGGAGGTCTGGGCTCGGGCTTCGCCAACAACAAGGAGGAGCTGACTTCTCTGGTGACGTCGGCCTTCGCACACACCGTCCAGGTACTGGTGGACAAGTCCCTGAAAGGCTGGAAGGAGATCGAGTACGAGGTGGTCCGAGACGCCTACGATAACTGTGTCACCGTGAGTAAATAAATACGACTCCCGTGTTGTTAAGAGTAAAGAAACCGGCATTGACAGGTGATGGCGTCACAGAGGTCCATTACTAAATCAAAGTTATAGATATAGTTGATGAGTTGAACAAGAGGTGTCTTGTGATATTTGACAGTACGTGTGTCTGCATTCATTCTTGTGTAATACAGGTGTGTAATATGGAGAACGTTGATCCTCTGGGCATCCACACTGGGGAGTCCATTGTGGTGGCGCCGAGTCAAACGCTGAACGACCACGAGTACAACATGCTGAGGAACACCGCCATCAAAGTCATCAGGCACCTCGGGATCGTGGGAGAGTGCAACATCCAGTACGCTCTCAACCCTGAATCAGAACAGGTACTGTGTGAGGCTAGTTCACACACACACACACACACACACACACACACACACACACACACACACACACACACACACACACACAGAACAGACACGTCCTGAGAAAACATGATTTCAGTTCACACGGAGGAAACATTTAACCGTCAGTCACTCACAGAAAGTTACAGCAAAACAGATAAGACAGGACTGAAATATTGAAATAATATAAAAATATGAGAAATATATGCGGGGAAAAATGGATTGTGTCAGGGGATTGAGTTTGTTGTCGACTGGACAGATGTGAGGATTCACATCAGTTCTGGAACATTAGAAAAACAGCCGTTCATTCTATCTTATATTTACGTGGGTGTGTCCAGGTGCAACTTCAAGGTTGTGTTGCTTTAAATGTTGCTGCTGCAAAGAATTGTGCAATGTTATTTTCTCCTTTCCTTTCAAGGATGGTCACACCCACACACACACACATACACATACAGAGAGATGGACACACATGCATGCACGCACACAAAGAGATACAGAGACACACACACACACTCAAGCCTGTGTGTGTGTGATGTTTTTGCAGTATTACATCATCGAGGTGAATGCTCGTCTGTCCCGGAGTTCGGCCCTGGCCAGTAAAGCCACTGGTTACCCTCTGGCCTACGTAGCGGCCAAACTCAGCCTGGGGATCCCGCTGCCGCAGCTCAAGTACGTTGTCACAGATCATCGAACCTCAACACTTTTGAGATACTGATGGAAACAGAATTGTGTCTTTAGCTCCGAGTATTGAAACTTTTAAGTTTTATAAATGTTGTCTTTTATATATTATAACTCTAAGGCTTTTTAAAGGTTTGGAATTATTTTGTTGGATAAAACACATTTTCTAGGAGAGGATGATGAAATTAAGGTATTTTAATGTGTGTTAATAATGAAAAATTTGCTTATTTATTGCTTTTTTCCCCCGTATATTTATTCTCTGTTTGTGTCTTTCTGTAGAAATTCTGTCACCAACTCCACGACAGCAAACTTTGAACCCAGTTTGGATTACTGTGTGGTGAAGGTGCCTCGCTGGGACCTCAGCAAGTTCCTCAGGGTTTCCACCACGATCGGCAGCTCCATGAAGAGTGTTGGTAAGAGCCGGTGAAAGAGTTTATCACAATTGATATTATCGCTATTATCTTCCTCTGCTGTGGTGCTGGAAAGAGAAACGAGTATTTGAGATCCTCACCTCAACCTGCTGTTTATAACTGTAGCTCTGTCAAATATGTTCTACACTTCAGCCGATATTGTGCAGTTCAGTGTTTGAATCCTTTTCTCCACAGGGGAGGTGATGGCTATTGGCCGCAGCTTCGAGGAGGCCTTCCAGAAAGCTCTGAGGATGGTGGACGAGAACTGTGTCGGCTTCGACCACACGATCAAACCTGTCTCTGAAACGGTAAAAACAAAATAGAGCTTGTGTCTCTTCTAAAGTTGTCGTTTGACCTCTTATCCTGAGTAGATCCTCAAACCGGTGGTGAGTTGTTCGATGATGTGACAATCAAAACAGGATTTAAGTGTTTCCTAATTTCCATAAACCGAAATCACGCCTGAGCAGGTTTTGGTTGCCTGCAGGTAAACAGTCTGTGTGGAGAACAAAAGAAACACATTGACATGCGTTGGCTCGTAGTCGAACATTCATATAGCTGTTAATAGAGATTAGCCAAGAAGTATCACCGTTTGTGTTTAGTGTGGAGAAACATTCGACAGAAACTAGTCGGACTGTAAACTGTGTCAAACGGAGACTTGGCCCAGAAGATGATGTCCTCCTCTCGCCCTTTCTGTCCACCAGGAGCTGCTGATTCCCACAGACAAGCGCATCTTTGTGCTGGCGGCGGCGTTTAAAGACGGCTACACGGTGGACCAGCTGCACGAGCTCACAAAGATCGACCGCTGGTTCCTGTACAAGATGAAGAACATCTCCGACCACGAGCGGCTGCTGGAGACGTACAACCAGGTGAGGAGTCGTAAGAGGGAGACGTCCTGGAGAAGTAGCAGAGTCTTTCTTCTACGTGACACTTTGTTCATTTTGTCTGTGTCGTCTCTGACAGAACGAGAGCACCATGCCTCCAGATGCGATGCTGAAGGCCAAGCAGCTGGGATTCTCCGACAAGCAGATCGGACTGGCTGTACAGAGGTGGGTCGGGAACTCGTACAGTCTTTAGTACACATTGTAAAATCAAGCAGCCGCAGCAGCACAGGTTGTGTTATGTCCATTTTCTTGTAATTTTCCTGTTCAGCTGAAACACTTATAAATATGTCTGTCTGTGATTTGTCCATCTGTTCATACACGGGCGGAGCTTGATCGTTTTTCTTTCTCCCGCAGCACTGAGCTTGCGGTGAGGAAGCTGCGCCACGATTGGTCCATCATCCCCGTGGTGAAGCAGATCGACACGGTGGCCGCCGAGTGGCCGGCTTTCACAAACTACCTGTACCTGACCTACCATGGTACGGAGAACGACCTGACCTTCGAGGACCAGCACGTCATGGTGATCGGCTCCGGCGTGTATCGCATCGGCAGCAGCGTGGAGTTCGATTGGTGCGCAGTGGGCTGCATCACCGAGCTCAGGAAGGTACGTCCAGCATGATCTCATCGAATCACCGCCAGGGCAGCGCTGCAGGTTTTATTTGTTTGCTGAAAACGGACGTTGAAGAACTTGAAAGTCAGATTATTCTTTGGAATGTACCTGAATGAATATTTAACCTCGTTGTCCCATTTATTGCAGATGGGTTATAAGACCATCATGGTGAACTACAACCCTGAGACCGTCAGCACAGACTATGACATGTGTGACCGCCTCTACTTTGATGAAATCTCCTTTGAGGTAAGACTCTTGTACTCGACTGTGTGTGTGTGTGTGTGTGTGTGTGTGTGTGTGTGTGTGTGTGTGTTTGCAAAATGACTGGATGATTAACTTTTGGTCAGGGGGGGCGTTATACACATTATACATACATACACATTATACCAGAAATTAGGTCATTTCCATGGCATGCGGTGTCGTTTCGGCCGATTGTGCATGTCCCAGCTTTTTTAAGTTGGTTCCTGAGAGGAGATTGCAGACACTGTTGGTAAAGACGAGACATTTCGCTGGAAACTATGGAAAAACCTCTGTGACTGGTTTGTCAAAGCAAAGAAGTGTGAACAAGACTATTCTGTTTGTTTTTCCTCTTCTTCCTCTTTGCCTTTTTTCGGCCGTGTTGTATTTCCCGAGAGGCGACACCTGTTGTTTAGGAGAAGACTGCACCGAGTCACTTGTGCCTAAGTTCATGCTATTTTCTTACCCCTGTCTAGATTGTGTATTAATACGTGTGCACGTTCCAGGTGGTGATGGACATCTATGAGAGGGAAAACCCAGAGGGGGTGATCCTGTCGATGGGAGGCCAGCTGCCCAACAACATCGCCATGTCGCTGCACCGTCAGCTGTGCCGCATCTTGGGGACGTCGCCCGAGTTCATCGACAGCGCCGAGAACCGGTTCAAGTTCTCCAGAATGCTGGACACCATCGGCATCAGCCAGCCACAGTGGAAGGAGCTGTCCGACACTGAGGTACAGACGACTGCAGTTTAAAAATATCCACATATTTAGTGTCAGAATTTCAAAAAGAGCACTTAAGTAAAACTTAATCAGTTTATTGTCTATGTACTCGGATTGAGATTCAGGGACATAAGTTTTCTTACATTTGTCATCCTTCTCCGTCCTCTGTCTCCAGTCTGCTATGACATTTTGTGAGAAGGTGGGATATCCCTGCCTTGTTCGTCCTTCCTACGTTCTGAGCGGAGCAGCCATGAATGTGGCCTACGGTGACACCGACCTTGAGAAATACCTGAGTAACGCTATGGCTGTGTCCAAGGAGCACCCTGTCGTCATCTCCAAATTCATACAGGAAGCTAAGGTTTGAAAAAATAAAGATAGAAATACAAAACTGTAGAAATGTTTAAATGAGTGTTACATTTAAATTTTTGTTGCCGTTTTCCAGGAGATAGATGTGGACGCGGTAGCGTGTGACGGGGTCGTGATGGCCATCGCGGTGTCTGAACATGTGGAGAACGCCGGCGTTCACTCCGGTGATGCCACACTGGTGACGCCGCCTCAGGACATCAACCAGAAGACCATGGAAAGGATCAAGATCATCGTTCACGCCATCGGCCAGGAGCTGCAGGTCACCGGACCCTTCAATCTGCAGCTCATCGCCAAGGTGAGAAACGGATCTGAAGTAGTTTGCCTTGTGACCCAGCAGAGGGCGCTCTCTATCAGCTGGAGGCATTGCATGTCCTCTTGAATACCAGAGAAGTAAACCAGTAATGTGAAGCTGTTGAAAGAGGCCAGTGTTCACAGATTTGAATAAACTTGAATGAATTGTTTTTCATGTGAAATTCATTCGAACTTGACTTTTGGAAGAAGTGAGTCATAGTAGTTGACTCAAGCTTCGTTGTAACACTGGTATATTAGTAGTAGTTAAACTTTCCTCATCAGTACTTAGTTAAAATCTGAGCATGAACTGGATTATAATCAGGTGTCACTCCTGTAACAGGATGACCAGCTGAAGGTGATCGAGTGCAACGTCCGGGTGTCCCGCTCCTTCCCGTTCGTATCCAAGACCCTGGGCGTGGACCTCGTTGCCCTGGCAACACGACTCATAATGGGGGAGGACATGGAGCCCGTGGGCCTGATGAGAGGGAAGGGGATCGTAGGAGTGAAGGTAACTGAGAGGTAAAAGGAGTCGGTCTGAGAAAGTGCCCGTCGTGTTTCCCTCCTAACCTTCTGTCACGTGTGCTCCAGGTTCCTCAGTTTTCGTTCTCTCGTCTGGCCGGAGCGGACGTGGTGCTCGGGGTGGAGATGACCAGCACCGGAGAGGTCGCCTGTTTTGGGGAGAACCGATACGAGGCGTACCTCAAAGCCATGCTCTCCACGGGCTTCAAGATCCCCAAGAAGAACATCCTGCTCTCCATCGGCAGCTATAAGGTACTTGTACCGTGCGACTGGTTGGTAACTTCTCAGATGTGAATACTGGGATCCAGACTCAGAGGATCAATTGAAAATCTTCTTTGAGATGTTTCAGGTCTGTTGTGTTTAATTTTTATTGCTGCAGATTCACCATGTTTAAGATTTTTACTAACAACGTTGTCTACGAATGATCTGTGTGATCGTAGAACAAGAGCGAGCTGCTGCCCACCGTGCAGGCGCTGGAGTCTCTGGGTTACGACCTGTACGCCAGTCTGGGCACCGCGGATTTCTACACCGAGCACGGAGTCAAGGTAACGATCAAAGTTAAAGGAAATCAGAGTTGTTGGCTCCAGATCAACAGCTTGATTCACAGTATACTCGCTGTTTAAAGAGCATTTTAATCTTGACGGTACAAATCCCAAACTCTGTCTCTGATTCACAGCTTTAAAAACACCTGATGCTCATCAGTTTGTGTGTGTTGTTTTCTGGGGACACCATTCACTCAGATTATAAAATGGCACGGTAACCCTTCTGTTCTTCTCCAGGTGATGGCGGTAGACTGGCCGTTCGAGGAGGAAGAGAGCGATTGTCCCACTAAAGAGAAGCAGCGCAGCATCATGAACTACCTGGAGGAAAACCACTTCGACCTGGTCATCAACCTCTCCATGAGGAACAGCGGGGGTCGTCGACTCTCCTCCTTCGTCACCAAAGGCTACAGGACGAGACGCATGGCCATCGACTACTCCGTCCCGCTCATCATCGACATTAAGTGCACGAAGCTGTTTGTTCAGGTCGGTTCTCTCGTTTTAACCCTTTTTGAAAATGAAATGACGATTTAAACTCGCGGCACAGTTTTTCAAATGATCACGTACAAAAATGCTGCGTGGACGTGTTGCAGGCTCTTCATCAGATCGGCCCAACTCCACCAGTGAAGACTCACATCGACAGCATGGCTTCCCAGACGCTGGTCCGGCTCCCTGGTGAGTCACGGGCACATGTACACGTCGCTGATGTCTGATGCAACAAGTCAGAAAGAGTTAAAAAATACGTGTTGTATGATTTATCAGGTCTGATCGACGTGCACGTTCACCTGCGCGAGCCTGGTGCCACACACAAGGAGGACTTCTCCTCCGGTACGGCAGCCGCTCTGGCAGGAGGCGTGACCATGGTGTGTGCGATGCCCAACACTTCCCCGGCCGTCACGGACGCCAGCACTCTGGCTCTGGTACAGAAGGTACGAAGTCGTGTTAGGATAATCCCTGAGTTTTCTTCTGTTTTGTATCTTTGTGTGATTTAAGTGTGATAGATGTGAAGTAAATGTTGTGTTGTGTTGTCAGCTTGCTAAAGCGGGCTGCAGGTGTGACTACGCCCTGTATCTGGGCGCTGCTTCAGACAACGCTGCCGTGCTGCCGTCTATCGCCAGCCAGGCGGTCGGTCTGAAGATGTACCTGAACGACACGTACTCCACCCTCAAGATGGACAACGTGTCTCTCTGGATGGAGGTAGGCTGAGAGATGCCGCAATGCAGTCTAGTGGCCAATAGAGGAGCTGCGTCTACAGGTTTGTCTCGGGTGAGAAACTAACTGTGTGGTTTTTTTGTTTGAAGCACTTTGAGAAGTGGCCCAAGCAGATGCCCATCGTGGCTCACGCTGAGAAGCAGACGGTTGCTGCGATCCTGATGGTGGCTCAGCTCTACCAGCGCCCGGTCCACATCTGCCACATCGCCAAGAAGGAGGAGGTAACAGACTGTGGACAAAAGAGAATATTAGTCTTAGTTTTCTATACCTGAATCTTATTTGGAGTTATGTTATGTTGCTCAGAATATTTGTACTTTGATATTCTTCAAGGTTTCATACTTGCCACGACCCAGTTTCTTAAGGAGGATTGATATATGATTGATTACCTCTTCCTGTCAGATCCTGATCATCCGCGCGGCCAAGCAGAAGGGCATCCAGGTCACGTGTGAGGTGGCGCCTCATCACCTCTTCCTGTGTGAGGACAATGTGCCGGACATCGGTGATGGTCCAGCGCAGGTCCGACCCATGCTGGGAACCCGGGAGGACATGGAAGCGCTCTGGGAAAACCTGGACATCATCGACTGCTTCGCCACAGACCACGGTGAGTCGTCACTGACCACACATCCACGTGTGAGTCCAGGTGAAGGTTAGATTGTGGCGTCGTCTTTAAAGTGATCTGGTTTATTTATGCTTCATTAAGAGAGAACATGTGATAATGTTAGTATTTATGATGCGTTGTTAGCGCCTCACTCTGTTGAGGAGAAGAACAGCGAGCGTCCTCCTCCTGGTTACCCCGGCCTGGAGACCATGCTGCCGCTGCTGCTGACCGCGGTCAGCGATGGACGTCTGACTCTGGACGATATTATCAGACGTCTCTATGACAACCCACGCAAGATCTTTAACCTGCCTGTCCAAGAAAACACCTACGTAGAGGTATACACAAATAATCACAACAATAATACATTTTTCTTTGACGATTAATTTGGGACACGCAAACGAATGATGTTCAAACTTGTGTTTCTTTGCTTTCAGGTGGACTTGGAGCACGAGTGGGTGATTCCTCCGTCCATGCAGTTCACCAAGTCCAAGTGGACGCCATTCCAAGGTCTGAAGGTGAAGGGTAAAGTCCGCCGTGTGGTTCTGAGAGGAGAGGTGGCCTACATCGACGGGCAGGTCAGCATTCATGCACCACATCCCAGAAATACAAATATCAGGACCACCAAGTTTCCTGGGAACTCGTCCCTTAGTGTTTACATAATCCTGCTATCTAACTCTCTCTCAGGTGTTGGTACCTCCAGGTTATGGTGAAGATGTGAAGACGTGGCCCACGGCCCCCATCATCCCTCCCGAGCCAGTTAAAGAAGCTCCTATGGTATTAATAGTGAATAAAATCATATTTCAGCAGACGTCCTGCTCTCGTCTTGGATGCATTGATTCTACATGTATCGTATTTCCTGTGTTTCAGACTCCAGAGCACACTCGTCCCACTCCTCCCCGTGAAGGCCCGATTCGAACCCGAGCCGCGAGCCCCCGGCGCGGCGCAGGGGACGGCCGCTACCTGCTGCCACCGCGCACCCACCGCTCATCTGATCCCGGACTACCACTGGGTACTTCTTGACTGTGACACTCTCTCTTACATGTTTATTTACTATACTATGTGAAGTTTTATTTATTTAACTTGGAGAAATAATTGGTGCACTGTGTTGTTCTGTAGAGATGCTGATGATGCTTCCTCCAGCCGTTGTGGCGGACGGTTACGGCCACCCCCCCCCTCTGTCCCGGCTGCTCTCCCCTCAGCCGGGTCCGGGTCAGATACTCGCTGGACCGGCGTCCCACTTCCAGACGTCTCCGCTCCTGCACCCGCTGATCGGCCAGCACATCCTGTCTGTGCGGCAGTTCAGCAAAGAACAGGTACACACAAGTTGTGTTCGTTTACAAACTTACAAAACGTTGTCTAACGTGTAAGAGGCTTTTGAGTTGATGTGTTTTCTCTGTGTTCCAGATCTCACACCTTTTCAACGTCGCCCACACTTTGCGTATGATGGTTCAGAAGGAGCGAAGCCTGGAGATCCTGAAGGTACGTCATGTCGTTTTCAAATTACAAATACACAAACCTGCACGTCTGAAAACCCAAACACGGAGTGAAACAACGTCTTAAGTTAAAGCAACACAACCAGAGTTTGATGTTTGAGTGAGTGTGAACATGGAGAAAGTTTCCTCCTTCACTCCCTGAACGTCTGTTCTCTGTAACTCTGGTGAGTGGGTTCGATTTCCTGTGAGAAGAACTGACAGAGTCACAGCTTCAACTGTCACAATCGGAGTGAAGCTGAACTGTAGATCATTTAAAAAGACTCACTGCTACTGTGCACACAGCTCAATGACTTTTTGTTCATGTCCAGGGTAAAGTGATGGCGTCCATGTTCTACGAGGTCAGCACTCGCACCAGCAGCTCCTTCTCCGCGGCCATGCAGCGTCTCGGCGGCTCCGTCGTCCACTTCAGTGAATCCACCTCGTCCACGCAGAAAGGAGAATCTCTGTCCGACTCGGTTCAGACCATGAGCTGCTACGCTGACGTTCTGGTGCTCCGACACCCGACGCCCGGAGCTGTGGAGGTGGGTTCAACGTGTTCCTCACGGCTTCAGTGACATTCTCTTCCTAACAGCAGAGTTATTGTCAGTGTTCATGTCTTCATGTAACTCATCTCGCTCTGTGGCCCTCAGAGTGCGTCCCGTCACTGCCGTAAACCAGTGATCAACGCTGGAGACGGCGTCGGGGAGCATCCCACCCAGGCCCTGCTGGACGTCTTCACCATCAGAGAGGAGCTGGGGACAGTCAACGGCATGACGGTGAGGATCCTGCAGAGCTTAAAGCCTGATCCTCACAGAAATACTCACCTGGAACCAGCTTTCTGTAGAAAACTCATCATAATAAATGTTTTCTCTCAGATAACTATGGTCGGTGATCTGAAACATGGCCGCACAGTTCATTCCCTCGCCAAACTGCTGACCCAGTACCGCATCACTCTGCGCTATGTGGCGCCCAAGAACCTCCACATGCCGGCAGAGATCATCAGCTACGTGGCCTCAAAGGGCATCAAACAGGTGGGGGCGCTGTGTACACATGCACACAACAATAAGAGATCAAAAATCTAAATCTCTTAAATTGCTGGAATATTTTATCTGAGTTTGACCAACGACACAAACTAAACGGATGATGTGTTTTCCCCGGTTTGCAGGAGGAGTTTGAGAGCATTGAAGAAGCTCTGCCTGAGACCGACGTCCTCTACATGACGAGGATCCAGAAGGAGAGGTTCGCCTCCGAGGAGGAATACAAGGCCGTGAGTAAACTCTGCTTCATTTCACTGCTGCTTTGACGTCGACTCTTCAGAGGAGAGTGAACAAAGGGTCTGGACGTGTCTTTTAAATATCTGTTCCCTTTTAAACTACACTTCAACTCACACTTGGCCTCATGTTTGTGTTCATATCCAAACTCTCTTTGTACGAACATGACGCGTCAGATTCAACAAACGCTATCGTGTGTAAACTCGGGTCGTGGGTTGACAATGTGTGCAGCGTGTTTCGAAATCTTTGATCCAACCCGCTGTGTCCCTGCTGCTCTTCTCTCAGTGTTTCGGTCAGTTCATCCTCACTCCTCACATCATGACTGTGGCCAAGAGGAAGATGGTGGTGATGCATCCGCTGCCCAGAGTCAATGAAATCAGGTAAAACACTATGAGACATCGTTTCAGGCTTTTTACAACAGTTTTACGGTTGTGGTGATTTTTCAAAGTTTACCATATATTTATAGACTAAACAATGTGTTTAACCCAGAGATTTCAAGACTTTAATATATTAGAATTCAACCTAAATGGCCTTCAACAGGCCCCATATGAGATTAGATAGATTATTTTACTGCTTTCTCCATTTGATTCTTATTTTACCTTCCCTTGATTGTTTTCCCCCGCAGTGCCGAAGTGGACACGGACCCGAGAGCAGCATATTTCCGTCAGGCGGAGAACGGCATGTACATCCGAATGGCCCTGCTGGCCACCGTACTGAGCAGATAGAATCCACGTGATGATGAGTGTTAGAACCTTCGTGTTGATCCCTGAAAATAACACAATCGACAGCACAGTCTTTGATGTCAGCTGATTTTCAATCTGTAACACGACGCTGCTTTTCTCCAGTTATCTTTTACGTCAACTGTAAAATTTCCATATTTTTTTCAGCAAATGTTCTTTTTTTTTTATATATATATCTTCAGACAAATTAAGCATTATCCCAAAACCTCTTTAAAGTCTTAATTTTTTGGGCGGGGGGGTTTTGTTTGTTGGCGACAGTTCAGAGATTGAGTGTTTATCAGTGAGGGAGAAGAAGCTGCTTGGAGGAGACCTGGGGGCATTGAAATCAGTAATATCGTCAAATGATGTTGATGAAATGAATCTTCTGGTTGCTCCGTATGAAACTCGACTAGTTAACTTTAAAGGGACCAACTCGCACACTGAAAAGGGAGAATGTAGCATTATATAGACACAGCTATTGGTCAGAATAGGGTACGCTCTGTTACTTCTTTTTGTATGAATTGTTTCTTCTGTAATGTTTCTTTCCTCAAATGTGATAGCATTAACTGCAGGTGGATACGCACACGTCTCACAGGTTGAGGGGTATTCGTCTTAGAGGCAAACCTTTTTCTTTTTTTTAATCCAAATGGGACGTCGGGAACGTGATGGTGAATGACTGTATCATGTGGAGAAATAAATAATAAAAGGACAATTTTCCCATTTGTAGTTCATGTTGTTTTTAATGTCACAGGAAGCAACATGACACATTATGATGTTAGGAGAATTAAATGTTTGGGTTTCAGCCTTAGACTGGAAACAGGTCCAGCTTAAGATGTGAGAGGTGTAACATTAATTACTTATGCATTATTTTAAAGATGATAAAAGATATCGACACAAATGTTAGGAAAACAAAAGGAATATAGATAAAACCATTAAATTACATTTCATAATAAAAATGTGGGCTTTTATATCAGCTCCTGTTTATCAGATTCATATTTGTCTATATTTTGTACATGTCCTTACACTTCAGTATCGCATGTTACGTACAGATCCCTTTTTTTAAACTTGCTGCTGTAATATTGCAAATTTCGTATCTTAACTTTTCTTATCTTAAAAATAACTAAAGAATTAAATGTATAAATGAAATAGTTTAATGTAAATGCTGTAGTAAAGTGTGAATAAATCAAAATGATGATAAACTCTGAGGAGAAATGTGATGACAAACTTTTTTTTTACAGCTGATGAGACGTTCACGGACCAGATTCAATAATAAAACCCTGCTCTTTATTCCCTGGATTTTCGTGTTGTGTAACATCCTGCAGAGAACCACATGCTTTCTGTTATAATTCCTGGACTTTACGGGTAAATGAAACCTTTAAAAAAAAAAAAGGCTAATTTCACGTTTTCGTGTTTTGGAGAAAAATCCTCTGTAACCGCATCGTCGGGCTTTTGTTCCCTAATCAGCTGCAACATGAACAATCAGGGAACTGGACGACGAACGTGAGACATTAATAAAAACATGTGATTTCAGGATCTGCTCTTTGGACCGAGAGGAGGATTTTTGGGGGAAACCTTGAAAGCACCGCGTCGTCAGTCGGTTCCTGGAAGGAGGAAGAAGAAGAAGAGACCGGGCGGCCGCAGCAGCAGCAGCGGGCCACCACCTCTCCACACCCGGGCTAATTTCACCGCGTTCCCGAGCCTTTAACCGGGAGTTCAGCCCATCGGAACCGGATGCCTCTATGGTCCAGTTAACCTCCCGGCGAGACACACCGCGACCAGTTAGCACAAGGTGAGCTACTCCGACACTTCCAAATTAGCTAGCACACAGCTAAGCTAGCCGTCACGCTCGCCGGACTCCATTCGCAAATCCGCCAATTTAACGTGGACTCGCTTCTCGTCGTACCGTTAATTTCCGACCTGTACCACGGGCGTGACGGTCCCGGGGAACCACAGCCTCCAGGCTCCGTTCGGACTCGAGTCCAAACGCCATGTTCGATGTTCACGGTGTAAATTCACAGGGCGGTGGCAGCGACAATGTGAACGACTCTTAATGAGGATTCGCACCCTTTGTTCAATTGAATGTTGCATCGTTCGTGTATGCAACCTGCGCCGAATTGATCTGCGTGGCCGGGTTAGTGGTTTTGTAATGGTCGGGCAGAGTTTTGCGTGAGATTGTCGCGAACAGACAGGCGTGATTAGTGAAATTGGCGAATTCGTGAATGGGGTTTCGCATTGTCTGTGTCTAGCCGGACGCTTCGTGTAACGGGCCACAAGTGCCGACTGACATGTTTACACACGAATGCATGAAGTTCTGCTGGAGGAGACCCCTCCAGGCAGCCACACAGGTAGGGGAGCTAGCAGTGAGCTAACGGCTAGCCGCAGCATCAGGACTGAAAAGGCGAAGAAGAGACAGAACTCATGGGGGTGCAGGTGCCGTGATAGTGCGTGAAGAACCGGGTTGTAAAACCGAAAGTAACCGCTTCTCCTGTGCAGGCAGATTAGCAAAGGATTAGAGCTCCAACAAGGACAAACAGGCGACAATCACGCGGCGTCCCGCCTCCACCGGAGCGGACAGACGTCCCAGAACATCAGCCTGTTTCCCCGCAGAGCAACATGTGAACCCCCCCCCCCCAGGTCCAGGGTGTGATGCCCGAGGACTCATCAGCCCATGAGCACACGTTCAGATCTGCAGGACCAGTGGAGGAAACTGAGTTTTATGGCTCACATGTTAAAATCAGGTTCACGTGGGAGGTTGTGTTCATCCACTGACCTAATTATGGAAATCAAGTCTTTGTGTCTCCCAACATGTGCTCTCCCCCCCACCCCCCCCCCCCCCAAACAGATGTGGCCGATGCGATATTTCCGGTGATAAAAACATGACGGTTAACCACAAACCTCAGATTTCCTATCTCTTATGAGCAGAAGTGACATAAAACCTGCGTTGTAAGTCGGAGGCCCTGTTGGGCTGCGGTGGAGGAAGTATTCAGATCTTTAAAATAAGTAGTTTTACCCGCAGATTGATTATTTAAGATGTTTTAAGGGACGATCGGGTCCAGACTCTTTCCGGCCATTCGCAGGAGACGTTCACAACAACAGAAAACCCCCCCGAGCGATCAGGTGAAGGGTGCTGCAGCGTTCAGGACCAGGAAATAGTCTGTGGCGTAAATCAAGTGTTTTTGTTTGTAGCGCTCCGATCTCCTCATCTTTCCAAGTTGACATCTTCTTCAGCATCTCCCCGGTAGATGGTCCAGTCTGATGGTCGCTCAGTGTCCTCGAACTCTCAGTCAGGCTCCCCCCCGCTCCTCCTTATATGGTCACTTATGGTTTCAAAGAACAAGATGGCGCTGTGCAAAATAGCAAAGCTGGGGCTTCAGAGCGGCAGCTCACCGACCAATGGGTGACGTCACAGTGGGTCGACCCTCCCACGCAGCAGCAGTTGTTCTTCGTGCCACAGTTTGATCCCCACGTAATGAAGGTCCAGTGTCGTATCGACCGCCTCCTGGGCCCTGCACGCCATTTAGAGCGACTTCCCTTTCTTTTGTAGCTGCAGGCACTGGCAGCGCTAAGTAACTGCAGCCTTTGTTGTCATGCATGTGATTTTTTTCTTTCAGTGTGTGGTTTAGTATTCAGAATAAACAGATGCTTCTTAACAGACGTGGACACGATGAAGAACTTTTACTGTTGGGAAAGTGGAGCAGAAACAATCATAGATTCATAGAGATCTGAGTCTGTAGATGTTCTGCTAGTTTCCTGTTTGTTTGTTTGTTTGTTTGTTTGTTGGTTGGTTGGTGTCCAACTTTCTAACTAACTTAACTAGTTTGGTACCCTGACTTTTCAGTTTAGTCTGAGCTAAAAGAACAAGTGTTCTGCGTCTGCATCAAACTGAACCATGGTTTGGTTCGTTCACGGTTTGAAAACCTTTTTGTTCTGACTTTTGAATCAATTGCAGGAAGTTGAGACATTAAACAATAGAAGAAGAAGCAGAATCGTGTCGTTTGACACATGAAGTTTGTTTGAAGTTCGGACTTTGAGGTGTGAAACTGGACATTAGACTGTTTTGCTTGTAACTATGATGTTTAGTGTGGTTCATTGTGTGGAACGTTTTTGCATGTCTGTTGTTGCAGATACAGTTACACACACCTTAGAAAGCCGATGTTATTTTTAACTATAAAGATCTATTTTAAGAGCAACACAACTGACGGATCTTAAGAGCTGTTGTTCTCGCTGAATGAGAAGTTTCACGGGAGTCGTTGCCCTCGATCCTCAAATCTTTTTCTTCACTTGTGGTTTTGAAAAAAATCTTTCTTGAGCTGGCACAGGACTGAGATGTTTGAAGAGTTTACTTTTGTTCTCTTTACTAATAATAGATTTAAAAAATAATCATGGATGCTGGTAATTAATCCAGTGTGTTTGTGTCATTTATTTTTATACCGGCTGAAATTGATTTAGAATTGTTTTATACGGGTTTACATTAATGGACACTCATAACATTTTTGTAATCTTCTTTGAAAGGGATTTGGTGAGTGTATTTGTTTTACAAATATCTTGTCTTTTAGTCAGTGCTGTGACTCATGTTTATTTTTGGCGTTGTTTATTTTTTCCAGTTTGGATCATTTGCGATCAAACAAGCTGCTCAGTGACTTTGAGCTTGATGTTCTGTAATATTGCATCATATAAAGCCACGAGTTGTATATCAATGATGATATAAACCAAATTATTTCATTAAGAATGCACCAGATATACCAACAATGTCTCAGTAGATGCCTTTTCACAGCAGGAACTTTCCAGCAGATCTAGGAACCTTTGCTGAACTCCTTGCGCTTCCACCACAGGGACCAGGGTCTAAATGTGTGTGTGCTGCTGTTGTGTTTTTATATTTCATTATCATTCTATCGCTCCAGTTCATCTGATGAACGAGCACCATGTGTATAGATAGTTTAGTTTTTTAAGTCGACGCTGCAATGACTGCAGTTGGCTAATTAACCTAATAGAGCTGGCTCAGAGAGGCTCGATCGATTGGGAGCTGCAGGGGGACGGTGGGATCAGAGCAGCGTCTCCGAGGTTTTACATTAATTCAAATGTGTAAGGGCCTGGTTTCACTTTCCCGGTGGAACTGGGACCATGCAGGATGCTCCAAGGATGCGTGAAGTATTAACATCTGCTTCTTGGCCTCAGCCGACACGCCATCTGCGCCTGCAGCGCTTCCATCGTTCAGGAAAAAAAGAAAAGGCCTTTTTCATTTGCCCTTTGCAGCGTTTATTCCAGTCACTAGCCTGACAGGCTTTCTCTCTGTTCTTTAAATGCTGTCATTTAGCTTAAATTATACTCCAGAGTTAACAGATGCTTGACTGAAGTGACACCGTCAGAGCTGCTGCTCGGGCTGCAGCTAATAATTATCAATTAATCTGCAGATTTAGTCTTTTAAATATATTAATCAATTGGCTTTTACACCATCAAAGTGTTATATTGGTGTTATTTAAATCTTTTTGTTTGAAAATGTTTCTTTCATTGGAAAAAGCTCCTGATGTGACCCGAGTGACACTTGTACATTTGTGTAAAGAAGAAAATAGGTGCGTAGTGTCAGTTTAAACCTTCAAGTATAATATGTTGCAATTACAAATGCATGTGTGAAGCTTTATTTTTATTTTCACAACAGGCTCTGATCTAATCGGATGAAGGACTGTCAAAGCAAAGCTGCTTTGGTGCAGTGAATTATGATTCAGGGGATTTTCTTTGTTAAAAGCAGAAAAATGCCCATGAAGCACAAGCGTTGAGTCAGTGAGGCTGATTATCACCTGTCCTGCTCTCACTTCCTCTGGAAGACGCCCTCTGGATGGGGGATCTAATTTTAGCACATTAGAAGTTTGGGTGTGAACAAAGTGAAGCGCTGTTTGTGTTTGACTGGGAAGAACAGAGCAGATATTGTTGGAGTGTTTGTGTGTCTGAAACACTTTGCTGTCACAGTGTGGGGGAGGTTTACACTTTGAGTTTAAGATTAAATATTGAGCCGATCGCTTGATTCAAACGAGCCAATTGAAGATGTCGCCTGAAGAAAAGCTCTTTGAAATTCTGTCATTTTCTCCTCCAACGGGATTCTTGATTTCTTTGGCAAGCTTTTAGTTCAAAACAAATGAGATGGACAAATAATTGGTTGAAATACATCCATGTTTAACGATAAACTTCCAACGTCGTTACTGAAAGTTAAAGGAACTAAGTGGTGGTATCAAGGAAGGTGTATTTTATCTTACAGGGCACGGCACTGATTCATTTTTAAATAATCAACGAATGAATCTGATGGAAGATATTCAGGAGGAAACCGCTCTCCCCCTCAGCCGCTCTTTTCTCTTAATAACTTCAATAACTAAGATGAGAGGCTTTGGGGAAATAACAGAACCGTATTCAGGTCCTGTATAAGCTGGGGTCACTGTGTTATTTGTAATAATTGCGAGTTTTTAATCCTTTGTAAATCTGTCTTGTGTGTAAATTATAAAACAGAAGAGCTTAATAAGAGCGTTTTGCTCTGGGTTCGCTGCAGTCGACCGCACAGCCCGTACAGTACGACTCTCCCCCCGTCTTCGCTCTCCAGCACCTTCTGTTTGTCACCCAGCGGCACGGATCTGTGGATACATGCTTAGCTGGTCGGGGCGTGCGAGTGTTTGGCCAGACTCTGACCGGGACGTTGGCCCTCTCTGACATGGACTTGGACGGGTAATCTGTGAGATCAGCAAAATGTAATCTTCTTTGGTCAACGACCCGCACAGCATTATTTGTGCGGCTGAATAAGAGCCTGTGTGTGTGTTCAGTAAAGAGGAATCCTGCTGTTCATTGTAGATGTGAGACACTTTGTGGACATTAGCGAGTTCCCTGTGACACGTTACTGACAATTAGAGCACGACTGATGTGGAGTTTTGGCGGCTGCGGCCAATACCGATGTTAAGAAGTAAAAAATTCGCAATAGTGATATATATATTACAAATACAACCAAATATATTGAACTTGAATTAAGAAAAAAAACATTTATTTATGTAAAACGTGAACATAAATACACATCTTTTCTTGTTTATTCTGTGAAATGAAAGTTGAACATAATCTTCACACTAATCGTTGGTTAGAGCCCCGGTAATCTGTATGTGTGTAGACGCCTGGAGGAGACGCTGCTGCTCACAGCTCAGCTCAGATGAAAGAACCACGTGGACTAGAATAAGGTGTGAGAGCAGACACACCAGGGAGGATCGGTTCCTCTCGAACACCGTGGAGAGTAAAGCTCTGCGCTGATTACAATCCTGCTTGTGATGCTGTTCAGTCGATACAGGCTCATTACGAACCCCCCCCCCCCCCCCTCTACCATTGCAGTACAATTGGTTTATATGGGAATTACCATCATAATCCTGGTCTTTGTTAACAGGAGGTGGGATTGACACAGTGGGCGATCATGTGTCTTCACTTGAAGAACAGTTGGTCTAAATCAATATTTAAGTTTTACTGTATTCATTCATTTGAATTGTTGGGGGGGAAACGATGTAGGACCTAGACTACGTGTTTTTGTCCTGTTTATTGCATTGTTGAGTGGATATTCTTAAAGTGAAAGTACAATGTAGTTTAATTCTATTGCTTTATGTAAGGATGTGTTATGGGGCTTCAAGTAACTGTTGTAAAATTAATAATCTTTTAATTGTTTGTTCTTTAAAATGTCAGAAACTATTACATACTCATTAAACAGCTCGTTTTGACCAATAAACAGCAGTTGAAAATTAAAAAAATTCGTTGCTCGACTAAGCAAACAAGCAATAATGTTTTTCTTCTCTAGTGGATGATGTCAGACCATTGACTGTAAACAAAGATGGACGACACATCTCCACTCTTGTTTCACAAAAAGATGCTAAAATATCGCAGGATGTGTGTTTGTAGTTCGGTCTGTGCCATCCACTAACATGGAGGAGGTGGGACTTTTTCCCTTAACTTCAGGAAACCGTCTTCACTTCAGTGCCGTTCTGAAAGCAGCTTACACTTCTGAAACCTTCACCTCTGCACTATATGACTCACAATCTATACAAAGCACTCCAGGCTTCTCCCTCAGCAAACAGCAGCAGTGGGAAGTTTCCACAAACGGATGTTATCGCTCTCTCAGCAGAGTGTTGATGCTGCTGTGCTCAAT
The DNA here is from genome assembly GCF_009819705.1 of Hippoglossus hippoglossus. NCBI lineage: Eukaryota > Metazoa > Chordata > Actinopteri > Pleuronectiformes > Pleuronectidae > Hippoglossus > Hippoglossus hippoglossus. Next base: position 2,147,807 of record NC_047174.1, read on the forward strand.
CCTGCTTCGTTACGTGGTCTTAAATAATGAGTCGTAATGATGTTTGATTCATTTTTTTATTTTTCTTAATCGACAGAGGTGAGCCATGGCTGAACCAAACGCCTCCCGTCCCCAAAGGAAGATGTCCACAGCTGGGGAGAGTGTGTACAAGGTGCTAGGGCTGGAGAAAGGAGCGACTGCTGAGGACATCAAGAAAGCGTACAGGTGAGCGCGCAGCAATGTGAAGTATTACTCAACTTTTTAAGCCGTCTCAGTCGACTGGATTAGTTTGTGCAGAGTAGACGGGGTAATGGCACCGTAATTATTACATCAGGTATTTCCTTAATCCTTCACTTGAATAATCGTGTTCCTTGTCGTGTTGGAAAATGCGTCTCATAAATGGCCTTAAGTCGTATTCCTGCAGAGTAAGTTTCTCCCTGTGAAGAGAAACTGACAGGAAACGTTTTGCTTGCAAGAAAATAATGATTTTCCTCATTTAGAAATAATCTATTCTTGTTTGTTTGTTAATAAAAGCACGTATAATGTTTAATTATCAGAAATTCATCTATAAAATATTGTAAATAAGACCAAGTCATGATTTCAACTTGAATTTTGTGGGTTTTCTGTTTATCTGAATTTGATCTGGTGGTAGAACCAGCAACCTTTCATTTAAATCCTCTCCCTGAGTAAACAGGACCAATGAGATGTTTAATTATTTGTTATTCATGAACAAGCTAAAGAAATAAATACCAGATTTGAACCCTTCAACACGACGTCTCATTATTTTGTTTCTCCTTCTGTTCTGTTAGAAAACTAGCACTGAAGTACCATCCGGACAAGAACCCGGACAACCCGGAGGCGGCGGATAAGTTTAAGGAGATCAACAACGCCAACTCTATTTTAAATGATGAGACCAAGAGGAAGATTTACGACGAGTACGGCTCCATGGGCCTGTATGTGTCCGAGCAGTTTGGAGAGGAAAGCGTCAAATACTACTTCCTTATGTCCAAATGGTGGTTTAAGGTACGTGCGTATCGTCTCTGTGGGTTTCAAACGGCTCCTACAGATGATTGTGTCTTCTGATGGTTCCTGAGGAGGTACAGACGGTTGTATCTCCGCCTCCTGCCACGAGGCTGAACCTTGCTCCTCTCTGTGTGTGTTCACTCCTGCAGGGTCTGGTTCTGTGCTGTACACTGTTCACCTGCTGCTGCTGTTGCTGCTGCTGCTGTTTCTGCTGTGGGAAGTGTAAACCACCTGATGACGATGACAACTACCAGTACGTGGACCCTGAGGACCTGGAGGCCCAGATCAAAGCAGAGCAGGACGGAGGTGAGAGCTCGGGGGGGGGGTGAGGTGGTAGTTTAACATCGTGTTGAGAGATTATTAATGTTGTGAATATTCCTGTTACTCTGGACTGCATCTTCTGTCTTTGTGATTGACTGTTCATCAGTGACTGTGCATTTGGGAGACGATAAAACATCCAACAAGACGACAACTTAACGATCCTCTGTTATCTGAGTAGATTTATCATGAATACAAACAGGCAGGAAATGAGCTCCTTGAACTGGCGAGCTGTTAACGCACCTTCCCCTCGGTCCATTAACCATAGTGCATCATGAAAGTTTTAGATTCTTTAACTATAGACTATATTTTGTGTAAAAAGAATCATTTACTTTGGTTTACCACACACGTGGGACTTTTTAACATTTAACATCCTCCGTCTCCTTTAAAACATGAAGTGTGAAGAGAACAAAGTTGTATTGTAATTTTTCAGCTGTACGAGCTCAGCAGATTAAACAGATTAAATGTCTGATCACGGCTGTTATTCAATGGCTGAAATCTGAGAAACAAAACAGAAATCCAAAGATTTCTTCAGCTCAGACACGAAACCAAACATTAGTATTAGACTTAGGACCAATCATGACTTGAATTGTTGCCTCGCACTAATAACATGTGTCCAAGTGGTGGTTTGAGGTGTGAGCACATCTTCTCTGTGGATTTCAAAAGACTCCAACAGTCGAATTGTTGAATTGTAAGTGTTCTGTGAAATAAAAGTTTTCATATCCGCAATCAATCTTAAATGCTGATATATCAATTGTTGGGGATTCATTTGTTTTGTGTGTATTGTTGTTGAAAATGTGTCTGAACGGTGCTGAGAGGCGAACCGACGTCAGCCCATGTTATTCTGTCTTATTTAATGTAACTTGCTCTCACACCGCAGGCTTCTTGTCTTCATGCTCCAACCCAACAGGTAACACAGTAATCATAGGCCAGCCCAAATCTAACCTGGCTCCAGAAAGCTCAGAAGGCCAGAGTCAGCCCATTCCCCTGCCGCTGGCCATGCCGCCAGCCGAGCCCAAGTCGCCGACCTCGGCCTGTCCAGCGGGGGCAGAAAACCCCGGAGAGACTTTACCAGAGTCGAAATGACTCGTAAGAGCCACGTCGTCCACGTTGTGTGTCGCCCTGTCTTCCATCGTGTGTTGTCTTGTGTGTCAGCTGTTGCCGGGCCGCACTGTTCAGCTTCCTCACGCATCCATAACAAACCGCCCATGTTGTCCAGTCACCACCGTCACGCATATTCACCGCAGCGGCCGCCATGTTGCTGAAGTCGTCTCGTACCTGCATGTGTCTTCACACTGTCCTGTTGTCACGTTGTGCCTGAAGAGCTCCGTCACAGAATGAGCATGGCTGAATTATGTGTTGTAACTTCCTGTTTGTCGTATTGTTGACACGTTTATATGGAATTCTTTTGTACTAACGACTTGTGTTTGATACTTGTGTGTTTTATCTGTTCAGTGAGAGGGGGAAACTAAAGGAAGCTACTGAGACAGAACACAGTGATATTTCAGATGCAGATATTTATTCATATTTAGATGTAAAAAAACAAATTACAGGCAAAATAGATTTTTCCTTATTCAAATTTCAAATATTTGACTTCAAATCCCAGCCTGTTGCAAACGTTTTGAAAACGTCAACTTGTCTGCGTGAAACCTGTTCAATGGTTCGTCTCTTTGGGTCTAAAGATTTCTAGAGAGAGGAGATTAGAGCTGTTTTTGCCTTTCGTCTGTATTTTTATGAATGAAGTAGAGATGACACATTCGTTCTCGTCTCCTCCGGCAGGAAAGTGACGGTGTGGATGAGCCTCGACGAGCAGAAGCAGATGGGTATGAAACTGTCATTTCTGCATTTATCCAAACATCCATTCACTCTCACATTCACACCTTTACAATCAATTTAGAGTCTCCAATTAACCAAACCCCAGTCTGCATGTCCTCGGACTGGGAGGAAGCTGAAACAAACCCACACAGGGACAAACTCCACAATGATCTTTATTTCTGTACATGTACTGTAATTCAGCTTCCTCAAAAACAGCTTGAAGCTCTTTAGCCTGTAGAGAATTGTGCGATTCGTATTGACCCTGGTTTCAGAAATATTAATCAATTGATTCCAAAGTCTTATCACCTCACATTCTCCTCTTATTGATCCAGGAAGCATAATTCAGTATAGGAGAAACGCAAACATCATAAAGATGCGAGTAAGTAAAATACCCAAGTTCCTTATATATTTTAAACTTGTTGACAACAGACCCTAACGCTCTTCCAACTGAACCTGCCACGATTTAAATTCCGACCGCTCCTGTGTTGCTGTTGATTCTGTTTCTCCGCTTCACTCTGATCTCTGCTTCTCTCGCCCTTCAGCCTTCCGAGCCCCCGTTACGACCCTGCCACATACGACTGCTGCCGGACATCCAGAAACCCAGAGATCCACCAGCCAGCCCCAGCCCTCGCCCCATAACCCAGCTCCTCCTCCTCCTCCCACTGGACCACACCTGCCAAGTGGGCCCTCGAAGGCTCTCGGCCCACCTCCACTGAACTCGAACTGTGGAGGAGTATTCATGTAAATCAAACCACTAGCCGCGCTCAGTGAGAACTTCATGCCAACCTAGTAAAAAAATGAGGCATCTGGCCATTCTTTAATGAATCCCCCCCCCGCCACAGTCCAACCTGGGGTGGGTGTGTCCACTTGTCCTGGGCTATGAATATGGGAATATGAGGGGACAAAAAAAAAAAACATGGTGGATCCTCTTATTTATCCACTATCCAGAGAAAGACTGGAATTGTCTCCATCTCCCATCGCTCCCAGTCTCCCTCTGTTCTGGACTATCAGGAGCGTATTTTTTACATTTCTTCTGCTTAAATTATTTTGCCCTTCAAAAAGAAAAGCCACGAAGGCGAGTGGTCAATTAACTCCTGTATGAAATTGTACAAATCATCTGAGACCAGCAGCGCAACGGAAACCACACATCTCCTCCTCTTCCTCTCGTCTCAAGGAACAATGGACTTCAGTTAAATGTTGCATCACTGCCCTCTAACGCTCGTTGTTTCATGGTTTGAAAAGATGTTTCAAAGGAGGCGTTGACAGTTGAGGGTGGAAGTCACGACTGCATTTCACACAAACACACAATCTGAAGATGTGACGCAGCAGAAGTGACTGCAGGTGCGACGCCCACGGATTATGTGTGTTGTTAAAAATGTCTGCGCCAAAACCTGGAGATGCAAGATGCCGAGGAGCGGAGTCGATTCTCACTTTCCCCTCCGTGCATGCATTTCTGTCCGGATGCATGCCCCCTAACTGTACAGCACTGGAATTACCCGACCACAGGTCATGGAAGAACTGCCGACTCAAACCTTACAAACTCTGGTTACACACTTCATCCTGTATACAAACACACACTTGTACCAGCCAACATGTCATTGTGTGCCACCCTTGGCTTCAAGAAGTATAACCCCCCCCCCAGCGTAATCTATATCTCTAGGTGGGCGATAACAGATGCCATACCATGAAAAACAAAGCGTCAAAGATATAAATGGAAACGACTTTGAATTAATTCTGTTTTGTCAACACTACATTATTACTCTTCTTTTGTTGCAGACTAAGGCTACATCCACACAACTAGGTTTTCGTTTGTTGACACACTACATGTACGCCTGGCGTCCAGAATACTCCGGAGTTTGTTTTCTCAGATTCATCAGGCTTCTATCACATGACCCCCCCCCCCCCCCGGCCACCAGTGTAGAACCCAAGATGGAGAATCCATTACAAGTGTTACTGACCCTGTTGTGCAGTTAAATTCTGTATTTGACAACGATACAACTGTTTACATGTGGAGGAGACGAGAGTTTGTTCGAGCGACGCGAGTGGTCACATGACGCGTGATTTTAAAACTGATACGGAGCCGAAACGCTCGCGTGAAACTCCACTTTCATTTGAAAACGTTGTAGCATGGATGTAGCCTTGTTTCGTAGACCAAAGCTAACAGCTCCATGTAGCCAGCCGACCCCTCACGAGTCGGGTGGAGGCTGATGCCATTTGCTCTGTAAGCCACAGTTCTGTTTGTCAAAGTTTTGTGTCATTTGCGTTTTAGGTGAAGCGAGTCTGATGCCACCTCATTATCTTTTCTGTCTTTTTGCCTCTTTTCTTCCGGAACAAAAGAAAACAATAGACTTTAAAGTGACTTGATTATCTATAACCTCAGGTCCACAGTCACTGAGGATGCATTAGTCTCCTAATTTGATTGCACTGAGTTTAATTCACTTGGCTCTGGAACAGCTCTGAGCAAGCAATCGATCATATTGTAAATTTCAGGCCTCGCTCATTAAGTCCTGCACCTTGTCTTTAATTAAATAATTAATCTTAAATCAGCTCTAAATTCAGTTTCTGAAGGCACCCAAACTCTAACCAAATTAGTGTAATCCTGCTATCTAACGAATGCTGCTAGCTAACCAGCTGCTAGCTGTAGCATAACGTTTGGTTACAGACGTCAGAGTGGAATCAGTCGTCTTCTCTTGAAGAAAGAAAAGAGGCACAAAACTGTCCTTTTTAAAATTGGGCTTATTTGAAAAGGCTTTTTGAAAACATCTCGTCTGACGCACATCTTGCTGCCGTGCCATCGTTCAGGATTGTGTGACAAACATTGCTTAATTGTCCGTGTGGAGTTGTGTTGCTTCTAGGTCTTTTTTGTTTTATGAGTTTTAAAAGAAATGTTTTCCCTCTTACAGTGGCGGGTGAAACTTTAAGGTTAATCCTTCATTCTTTTTCTCCTCCCATGATAAATAAAGTCCACAGTGCGTCTGTCTAGTAAATGTGAAGCTCGTCTCTCGGCTGCTGAAACTCTTCACTCCCGCCCAGTGAACTGCAGTAAACTAACGTAGACTCACACGTAGGAGCAGCTTTGTTTCATGTCTTTGAATCACAACCTGCTCGTAAACCAGCTGAGATCTGTTTCTTTATCCTGTCTTTGACATATCAGCTTGTATTTCTCTGTGGAACTGTCTGCAAACTTAAAGGTCATTATTTCATATGATTATTTTATTTTATATTTTTTACCATCAATAGCCAAAACCTGTTTTAATTACGAGAGCGTCTAGTTACATTTCAGGTCTTGAATTTTCTTCAAATCTTCTCAAATGAACTCACTTCAGTATAACAGCGATGAGGTGAAAGCAGACTGGTTATTTATTGTTTTTTAATTGTTGTAAATAACTCATGAAACAGCAAAATTAATGACAATAATTCCTTATTGTTAATAGACAGTTTGTATGAATTAATGTCTGTTATAACAGCGTACATGCATTTTTACTTTGTATTTATATTGCATAGAATTACCATGACTTAAATTTAATAATACTAACATTGACGTCTGCAGGAGGTCAACTTAATGATCAACTTTTTGGTTTCATCGTAGGTCATAATCCCTGCCTCCTCTATGTTGGTTGATGGGACATGCATCAAACTTCAAAAGAACACGTTAAATACATTTTTATCAAAGTTGGTTTCTCTAGTTTTTAGGTCGTTCTTATCACACAGATGTTTGTTCATGTTTCTGACAAGTTTGGAGATAATTAGTTATTTGATGATAAAAAACTGAGTGAAACGTCATGATTGACAGATGAGACTGACTCCTGATTGGTCGAGCGCATGTATCGATGGGACCTAGCTGCCATGGCTCCACCCCCCGGGTCACTGCTGTGACCGTGTCCGTGACATTTGGGCTTAACTTCTGGATTGTGGGAGCACAGACTTTAAGTTCCCGTGTGTATCTCAGACTATATAAAGATGCACAACACGTCTCCTCTTCCTCTTGAACAAAAACAAAGCTGAAATATCTCACATGCTGGTGCCATCTTTTTGCACTGTGGTGTGAAGCCACGGTATCGAACTACCGCTTATACACTCACTCGACCAATTGCAAGTCAGTGTCAGCCGTCAATCTTGACATTTTACCATGTTTGTACATCATCAAATGACAAATTAAAACCAAACTTTATTAGAAACAGTAACACTTAAACAATCATCAGTGTGATGAGGTCTACGTACAATGGCAGAAACCATCTCTTGGAAACATTTATTTGTGTGTGTCCCATCTGCTAACATGGAGGACGCGGGGGTTTGTAACCTATACTGCAGCCAGCCAGCAGGGGGCGTCACGTCGTCCATTTTAAAGTCATCAACACATCGTGGAGCGAACGTTCTTCCTTCGACTTCCTCGCTCTCTGCTGGGAAGTTGTTCAGTGGTACAATCTTCTAAAAGAAGTTTTTTTCTTTTCTTCAGTGTCAAGAAACTATTAAATTGAAAAAATGAGTCGACCAGCACGAGGAAGACGTTTTATCATTTTAGGTGACGTTTTAATTTTTTATGTTTTTCTTTTGGCTGTGGACGATCTGTAAATGAGTTATTAATGAAATTCAACCAAATAAAAAACAACGGGGATTTTATAACTTCCTTTGTCTTGTATTTGTACTTGATTGTGAAAACTGTGATAATCAAACGTGGACGTGCAGCAAAGACGAGGACAGAAGAGCTGGACAAAGATAAACAAACATAAATATGACTTGTAAAAAAAAGATATAGTTCAGTAAATGGTGAACATATCGAAAAAATACACAGCGAGCTACAACAAATTTTTACGATGTCTATATTACAAGTGTAGAGAGAGTGCTGCAATAAATATTACATAATAAAAGTTTCCTTGTGTAGATACAGGAGCCGGTTATGATTCATATGTTCCACCTGCCTGTAATTATATTTGACAAGTCTTTGAGGACGTAAACGTATAGAAAATATATTGCACACTTTGAGTTTTAAACTAAATACACTTTGTTGGTTGTTGGATATTTTACACCAGTGACTTGGTAAATGAGCAGCTTCAGGAGCTCCAGTGTTTTCTCTGGGCGAGAGGGTTCACAATTTAAAATCCCTGTTATGCCGCAGTCCATTTCTTTTAGATTCAAATAACCTTTGACCTTTAAAATCTTATCAGTTCATCTTTGAGTCTAAATGAACATTAGTGCCACAGTTGAAGAGGTTCTCTGGAAGCGTTCTTAAGATGACGTGTTCAGAGGGAATAAAGAGTTTTGTGAGCTCGGTTCTTCTTTGAGTTCAAGTGAGGGTTTGTACCAAATTTGAAGAAATTCCTTCGAGGCGTTCTTGAGATATCGTGTTCACAGGAATGGGACGGACGGCCTGAAAACATCATTCCTCCAGCCGCTGACCAACCGATCAATACCTTCGTGTCACTGACGACACCCTGAAGTCAGACTGGTCGTGAATAGATGAATAACTCTGTGTTTGTATGTTTAGCTCTCACAACAGCGGCCCTCTGCCCCCGAGCCTATAAATAGTGATGTAATCCCATTAGTGGCTTAGTCTACTTAGCCGACTCCATTTTGTTGATTGGTAAATACGTCTTGTGCTGAACGGACAGACTCCACCGCTGTCTCCTGCACTCATCAGGAAGCTGTCAGAGGTCAGAGGTCAGAGGGACTCCAGGGTTACACCAGTGTTTACTGTATATACACGTCTCATTCATTTCTAATTCATCTTAGTTTATTGTTTTTCCTTTTGACAACAGTGGGATGTTGTTTCATGATTTTTATTTATCTTTGCACAAAAGGATTTAATCTGAATATTTAAAAGGAAAAACAAGTCTTAAACATTACACAATGGTATATGATAGCTTAAATATACCTTTCCCCGCCCTACTGCCCACACGGGGATGTAGCTCAGTGGTAGAGCGCATGCTTTGCATGTATGAGGCCCCGGGTTCAATCCCCGGCATCTCCACTCTTTTCCTCTTTTTCCTCCTCACACGTCAAACTGTGGAATTTACCTTTTAACGTTACTTTTTACAAACACACGTAATAAAAACTCGTCCTTTGTGGTTTTAGTTGTAGTTTATACTTCGTTTAGTTCAGTTAAATCATCTGGAAACACGTTTACAACAGAGACTGAACAGCAAAGTACACATATTCACACTGTACACATTTTGTTTACACTGAATACATTCGTTTTTGATACATTTATATATTTTATGTGTATTATATTTTTTAAAGCTGTAATTTATTTATATTTTGAGTTCGACACCGGGCTGTAGTGTTTTGGGCTGTTTTTGTTGCCGTCGGGCGGCTTCGTGTTGACGTCACGCAGCCCTAGCAACCCTGGGCATCGGCCGGTAACCAAGGCCGTGTTGACAACGAGGCAGATGCAGTGCGACATCAAAGGCAACTCCGCCAAACAGCGTAACATCAAAGGCTGTTTCTGTTACCACCGGAAGTGCCCTCCACGAGCGGCCACGATTTGAGCTTGCTTACTGGAGAGCCAGCTAGCTGTTAGCTGTTAGCCGTTAACTGTTAGCCGTTAGCCGTTAGCTGTTAGCTGAAGAAGAGCCGAACACTCCTCTGTGGCTCAGGTCGGATTCTCACCTGAACGAGGAAGTAGAATATAACCAAAATGCAACTGAAGCATCTGCAGACGCTGTTGACGCCGCAGGTACGTTCAGCGACACAGTGACCTCATGCAGATGCTAGCAGGGCAACGTGAAAACATGAGAACTGTAACGAAACAACTACGTGCTCTCGTCAGACCCGCTTTGAAACGACTGAACTGATTCTCTGTTAACTCTGTTATAAACACAGATGTTTATGTTCACCGTACTTTACCCGCTAGCATCGGGATTTCCACAACACATTGTCCAAGTTTCTAATTTGTCAGTGGTCTCCCAGTGCATCAGTTTGTTTTTCCAGGTTTGAAACTGTGTAAATTGTGAAAACTGGTGTACGTACTTTGGGTCAAAAGAAAGTTCTGACACGCTGAAAGTTTGTTTTTGTTATTTCAGAACTTAATTCACAATTCCCTCATCATGCAAAACTTATTTTATTAGATTTCAAACTTTCACACACACAGTTTCAACCTCTCTAAACATTTTTTGTCGGTTTCAGATTATGGCCTGATATTTATATATTAACTTTGTAGTTCTTGTGGTCGCTCTGTGCCTCTTTGTGGTTGTTTCACGTCTTGTTGTGGTCGCTCTGTGCCTCTTTGTGGTTGTATTCGTTTCATAAGAAGCAGAAGCTCCAGCCCCAGGTTGCCGGTGACCCCTTGTCCTGCCTCGTCCTGTCCAGTCGTCCGTCTTTGTCATCGTCAGCTGGTTATATGACCTCTAACTCTTTGTCTCCTCTGCCCCCTGAAGGAGGGCGCTGCCAAGGTGACGTGCATGGCCTGGGCACCGAACAACAGCCGGTTAGCCGTGTGCACGGTCGACAGGGTGGTGCTGCTCTATGATGAGCACGGAGAGAGAAGAGACAAGTTCTCCACCAAACCCGTGGACTCCAAGGTGAGAGACGTCAGGGTGTCCATGAAACCCTCACAGCTATGGAAGACCTCTCTAAATACACAATGCTCACAATGATCATCATCAGCGTCTGGTCAACTTGTCCGTTATTTAACCACGATGCTCTCGTGTTTTTTTCAGTATGGGAAACAAAGCTATGTCGTCAATGACATGGTGTTTTCACCGGACTCCACCAAAATCGCCATCGGCCAGTCCGACAACATCATCTTTGTCTACAGGATCGGAGAGGATTGGTGATTTCCTTTTGACTGATTCAACTTTCCCTATTAAACCTGATTTTGTTCTGTGCGTCAGACTCATTTTTAATCGATGGTGTCTTCTCCTGTAGGGGGGACAAGAAAGCCATCTGCCACAAGTTTGTTCAGACAGTAAGTAAACATACACACATATGATTTTCATTTTTTTATATATCCTTGTGTTTATATTGCATGTTTGCTTATTTAGTATTTTCACTGATGTCCTCTTGCTTCTGCTTCTTATCTTATCTTATCTTATCTTATCTTATCTTATCTCATCTTATCTCATCTCATCTCATCTTATCTCAGAGTGCTGTGACCTGCCTGCTGTGGCCTGCAGAACATGTCATAGTTTATGGTTTGACTGATGGAAAGGTAAGTCAGTAACACGTCCATTCCCCTTTATAAGAAACCACAAAACTTTCATTTGTTTTTATTGCCATTTTGTCACATGGACATTCTCTTTCCCCTCTTTCCGTAGGTTCGTCTCGCGAATACTCAGACGAACAAGTCGTCCACGTTGTACCGCACCGAGTCCTGCGTCATCTCCCTGGCTCCCAAGTAAACACATGAATGATATTCATATAGAAGCAAGACCAGCTAGCATTGTGTCTGATGTTTTTTTTTTTTACCAAGATCCTTCAACTGTTCCCTGGGAAATTTCTGAAAATGTCTTTTGTGCTGTGACCATTGTTATGACATCTCTGCTCTGTTTCAGTGTGACTGGTAACGGCTTCCTGTCGGGTCACGCTAACGGGACAGTAGCTCGTTTCTTCTTTGATAAAGTCCCTGGGGAGTCTCAGGTACCCACAGCAGCACACATTCTATATTTACCTTATATCATAAACTGAATATACTGGAATCCATTTGCATATTTCGTGCAATCATTAATTATAACATGATGAATTTCCCTGTATTCCTCTTGTAGTCACCTTGTTTTCTCGTCTGAACTCACATCCACTGTGACTCTTACGCAGGGCGAGCTGTTGAAGCATCCGTGCCCCCCCTACGCTCTGGCCTGGGGTGCAAACAGCATCATGGTGGGCGGCTGTGACAAGAAGGTGGTGGCCTACGACAGAGAGGGTCACATCCTGCAGACCTTCGACTACAGCCGCGACCAGAATGAGAAGGAGTTCACAGTCGCCGCCACCAGCCCCAGCGGACAGTCTGCTGTGTTCGGCAGCTACGATCGGTCAGTCCACTCAAAGGGACATTTTTTTATTTTATACTTTAACATGAAGCCACATCTCATTGTCTGCAAACAACAAATGTGTCCACAGATCGTTTGTTTAATGTTTTTCAGAGTGCGGGTGTTTAACTGGGATCCCAGGAGAAGTGTGTGGGCCGAGGCCAATCCTAAAGAGATACGCAACATGTACACGGTCACCAGCTTGGCCTGGAAGAAAGATGGATCCCGTCTCTGTGCGGTAAATGTGTTTTCAGTTGTATTGTGTGAATCCATAGTGTGACTTCAACCTTGTACTTTTACTTTACGTGTGTTATTTACTTTCAGCATCTTTACAACACTTCATTCCTAAGTTGTGTGTGTCTCTTCAGGGAACCCTGTGTGGAGGCGTGGAGCTTTTAGATTGCTGCCTGCGAAGAGCCAACTATAAGAACAAGTTTGAGCTGACCTACGTCGGTCTGAGCCAGGTAGAGACAGACATAAACATGCTGGGCCAGTCATTCAAAAATGTTTTGTCCAGTTTGTCTTCACAACTTCACGTTTCCCCCCCCCCCCCGCGCCTCCAGGTGATCGTGAGGAACCTCTCCACAGGAACTCAGGTGGTCCTGAAGTCCGACTACGGTTATGAGATAGGAGACGTCAAGATCATGGGAAAAGATCGTTACTTCGTGGCTCACACGTCCGATACTCTTCTGCTGAGGGACCTGCAGACACATAACTCCAGTGAGGTCGGACTTCTCTGCTTCTTCTACATCTCCTCTCGAAACTGTTTCAATCTAGTTCCTTTGTGAAAGGTTTCGATGACTCCCTCTTTCTCTCTTTCCTTCAGGTGCCCTGGCCCAGTTCTGGAGGAAACGAAAAGTTCTTCTTTGAAAATGAAACAGTGAGTGAACACGAAACAGAGATTGTGAGACAGTTTTTTAATGATCTCGTAGAACCACAGTTCTTCACCAGAGTCCCTTTACCACTCCACCTATTCAGCTGCGTACCTGTATGTTTTACCATGATCCATTGGGTTTGCAGGTGTGCATGATTTTCAATGCCGGGGAGCTGAGTCTGGTGGAGTACAACAACAACGACATCCTGGGATCCGTCCGAACTGAGTTCATGAACCCTCATCTCATCAGGTGGGTCCAGTCCTTGTTATGTTCTCAACCAGTAGTGGCAGTGAGTGTTGTCTTGGGCCAGTTTTACAGGTTGTCCCTTCGTCCCTCTGAGTGGAAGACACACGAATGATTACATGATGTCGTTTGAGATGTAAGATACATGTGTTTTATTTATAAATGGGATTAATTAGCATATACAGGTGATGACTGTTCAGAGACCTCCCAGTGCCCCTTCACCCCCCCACCTGTGCACGTATACCCTTGTTGCTGATTGGCTGGAACAGTGTTCGGGTCGGCTGTGTATTTTAATAATAATTTGACAAAAGCGTATTGGATTATAATCGCTTACCCCACCTTTATTACCTGTTATTATCTTTTTAATTATAGTTCAAGACTTTATCTGTTTTCAGCTCTAAGACAACTGGAGGGAAATTTAATTAAATGTAGATAAATCCTTACTTCCATTGTCTGTATCCTTTTTAAGTGTCATAGTGGATCTGGACTGAATCTCAGCAGTCACAGTAAACCTGCCTCTCCACCTCTTCCTGAACCGACTTTCTAAAAAATCCAAATCAATAGTAAAGTATCTAAGAACAAGTCCATGAACCAGTTGGACCACAGTCAGCGATCAGTCCAGATCAAGTGTGTTTCCTCTTGTGTCCATTAGATGGGTGCATTGAGCTGCGTAGGTGTCGGTACAGTTGAGGCTGTAGAAGAGTCTGTGAGACAGTCGTCCATGTTAATGTATTCAGACCTGTCAGACCTGTCAGACCTGTCAGGACTGACGGCCCCTCAGTGACTCACTAATGGTCAGCGGCTGTTGAGCAGGTGTCACTACGCCCTGACGGCTCCTCGCCTCTGGCTGCTCGCCCTCATCCTCAGGTGCATCCTGGGAGATGAACAGCCTCTTCTAAAACTGTGTGTGTTTGTGTGTCCAGTGTCCGAATAAATGAGAGGAAGCAGAAAGGAGTCCAGGACAACAAGAAGCTGGCGTATCTGATCGACCTGAAAACCATTGCTATTGGTAAGTGGAAACGAAAAGTACCAGCACGTAGGAGTCGCTGCTGGTTGAGCTTTAACCAATAACATTACAACCTAACACCAGTTTTCTTCAAAATAAAACCCACACTAACGAAAGAATGTATAAAAAATGTTTGGGGTATCTAGAACAAATTTAAAGCAACACTATGCAACGTTTTTATCTTAAAACAGCAGCTTTAATAAAATAAAAACTTTAATAAATAATTCCACTTCGAAAATTCATGGCCTCACACAACTTGATCCCAAATATTTTAAGAGAAACTTCTCACACTGTCGAAGAGAATCATCGATAATCATAGAACTTCATTCATGGCCACACTGTCGCTGCTCCATTAACCCAATGCTCCCCCCCCCCCCCCCCCCCCCCCCTCCCACCCTTCCAGTGGACCTGGCCGGAGGCTACAATCTGGGAACCATCAGCCACGACTCCAAGATCGACTGGCTGGAGCTGAATGAAACCGGACGCAAACTGTTGTTCAGGGACAAGAAGCTGCAGGTGAGAATGAAGCGTCAGCACAAGTGTGGAAACGAGGGCGGGGACGAGATGATGATCTGTATTGTAGTGAGAGAAATATTAAAACCTGTCCGTGGTGGAGGTTGGTTTGAAGAAATGGCCTCGTCCGTCAAACAAAACATGACCTCGAAGTGAACATGGTTTGTAGTGAAATGAATATGTTTATATTGCTTCAGAATTTCACAGTTTCCTTATGAAACAACATTTACATTCACTCGATCCAGATCTTTATTTGATTCTGCTCCACATTTCACACACTCATAAATATCAGTAACATGCCTTCATCAAGAGTCATGAATTAGTCTCTGAGAAAATGTTGAAAAATCTCTGTTAAAGAAAATAAATCCTGGATCTGCCCCAAACTTTTCTGGGTTCTTCCCTCACATCCTTCCACCAAGTGTCACGGTGATCTGTCCGGTTGTCTTCTTGTAAACCTGCAAACTAACAAACATTCACAACAAACAACTTTAGAATTAACGACAATTACTTTCACTTTCCCCAAAGGAAACTTTATTTGAGAAGAGGCCTGAATATGGGAGCAGTTGTGTGTGTGTGTGTGTAGGTTGTGAGTGGCAGGGAGGTGTGGTGTCAGTTGTTGCCCCGCGGTGATGAAACAGTTTCATGTTCGAGCCCCGGGGCAGAGACATGTCAGCTCTGGTAATTGGGAATCTCCCAGTGGTGTTAAAGGGTTTTCTGCACCTGAATGGAACATGATGACATGAAGTGATTACAAGGAAACTTCAACACTGTGGGACAGGACGTTGATTTTTCTAACTCATCGTGTCACAGTTAAGAAAATGCTGTAAATTCTCTTCAGCTCAGTTGCGATGGTGCGTGAAAATTGGTTTGTGTAACATCACAGTCGTGTTTTACGTGGTTGAAAATATAATTCAGTGTCAACCAATCAGTGACAATATGAGAAAAAAATTCAAACTATTTCATTTTTCCACCAGAAAGAACCGATTAAAAAAAAACTGCAGTTTTATATTAACTGCTTCGTTAATTTAAAGTCGCTTTCATGTGAACTTATCAACAGGCTGCTCCTCCTCACTGAATTAAAAGTTGGCTGAGCTCCGGGGCCAAACTGGAGACAGAGCATTATTAAAAAATGGTGGGGGGGCCGATATTAAGGACGCTGATTACAGCAGCGGGCGGTCTCTCAAGCACACACACACATATTAAGTGCTGCGGCTGTCGCTGCAGCTTATAGAATCTACATAATCTCAACTGTTCACGTGGCCCTGGTGGAAATGAATCAACTTTCTACAAGGACTTAAACTACGGTGTAAACTGTCGTGTTCCTGGACAGAGAATAAGAATAAATCTGTGTCGCTTATATTCTCAGGAAAAACAAAAGAGCATAAACGTGGTTCCCTCCTGCGAGTGGTATCCATCCAGCTCTTCTTTACCAGATGGTCAAACTAACCTGTAGAGGTAGAAATCATGAATCCTTTGTCTCTCTGTGCTCGTTCCTCCTCAGCTCCATCTGTACGACATCGAGTCCGGGCACAAGGCCACGGTGCTGAGCTTCTGCCCGTACGTCCAGTGGGTGCCGGGCAGCGATGTGGTGGTGGCACAGAACCGGGGAAACCTTTGCATCTGGTACAACATCGACAGCCCCAAGAGCATCACCATGTTCCCCATCAAGGTGAGAACCGGTGGAGACAGTGGACACAACTCTAGAAGTTACAAGTTATGACTTCACAATAAAACAGCAGCTCCACAACATCCCTCAGGATTCTCTTAAGAGACGATTTTGTGTTTGGACATTTCCAAAGCAGCTGAAGACACAAAAATCCCCAAGTTACTTAGTCCCACTTTCCCCACTGTACCTCTTCTTCAGGGGGACATTGTGGATCTGGAAAGAGGTGATGGAAAGACGGACGTGATCGTGATGGAGGGCGTCAACACGGTGTCGTACACGCTGGACGAAGGCCTCATTGAATTTGATACGGCTGTCGATGATGGAGACTATGACAGGTGAGTTCAGAGCAACAGAAACCTTGTTAACAGTCACAGGTTCGATGCCCCAGGATTCTCCAGCTCTCCCCCGTCAGCTGGGAGACGTAATCCATCCGTCCTTTGGGATTTTTGCAAGCTTATGTTTCTGTGTCTGTCTGTGTCTCTGCAGAGCGCGAGCTTTCCTAGAGACTCTGGAGATGTCACCAGAGTCTGAAGCCATGTGGAGGAAGCTCAGCAGACTGGCTCTGAATGCACGGCAGCTCCACATCGCAGAGAGGTCAGCCACACACACACACACACACACACACACACACACACACACACACACACACACACACACACACACACACACACACACACACACACACACACACACACACACACACACACACACACACACACACACACACACACACACACACACACACACACACACACACACACACACAAAGCCCTTTCAAACTAACGTTAGTGCCTTTGAGTTAATTACATTCTTTATCAGTCTTCATTGTAACTGAGACTTATCTTTTGGGCCTGGAGAGAATGAAGAACAACAAGGGCACCTTCCTGACCTGGAATGAAACACACAGACACACACACACACACACACACACACACACACACACACACACACACACACACACACACACACACACACACACACACACACACACACACACACACACACACACAGCTGCGTCCCCGTCTGACCTCCTCCTCAAACTTCATTAATCATCTAAAACGTTTTTTTATTTTATTTTCTATCACAAGCATTTCCTCTCTCTCTCTCTCTCTCTCTCTCTCTCTCTCTCTCTCTCTCTCTCTCTCTCTCCATCTTTATTTCTCTCTGTTTTGAGAAACTTTTCAAATTTAAATTCTCTGTCATTAATAATGCATATTCTGATCGTTAGGCCTCGGCTTGATTTGCATAACTCATGAAATCGGGGGAGAGAAATGATTTTGTCTGGAGTGGATAATGTTAATGAGGGCGGGAAGTGAGAAAGAGTCGCACAGAGTTTTATATATATATATATATATTTTAACTTTCTTATTTCCATGACTTGTTCATTAATCTGATGCAACTGTTCAGAGCGAGTTGCTCATGAAGTGGCTGAGATGTGTCTTCTCATTCCGCAGCTCCTCACACTGCAGCGTATCCAAAGGCTAATTAGACAAACGCTCTAATTTATCTCTGTTCATTAAGTGAACGGCTCTTCAAAGTATTTTCTTCAACCCTCTCTGCAGTCGATGTTTCGTTCATTGTGCTTCTTCCTCTCTAATCTTTCTCTCCTGCTAAATAATTGTGCTCTCACTCTCTCTCTGTTTATCTTCGTAGGTGTTTTGCTGCACTGGGCGACGTCTCCACGCTTCGTTTCCTGCACCAAACAAACCAGATTGCAGACAAGGTGTCCAGTGAAATGGTTCGTTCTCTAACCCTCAGCACGGACCCACCCTGACACCCCCACCCTGACACCCCCACCCTGACACCCCCACCCTGACCAAACACATACGAGTTAAGAGGGTGATGCTGATTATTAACATTCCACACAGTCGCTTTAAATCTGGCAATTTTCACTCAACAAATCCTGAATAATTAAGTATTTGCTTTAAAGATGTCGGCTTCTCGGGGTGGGAATAGAAAAGCATCTCCACTGGAATCAATATTCACTTGGTGGAATATGAGTGCTTGCTTTTAAATGGACAGAAGAAGTTACTGCAACTCTTTCCCCTTTAAACTACTTTTTTTTTTTGTTGCTGCTTGTACAAAGTGAGAACTCAGTGTGTGAGTGTTTGTGTCTTTTTGTGAGAAGGACGGAGATGGGACATCGTTCTACCAGGTCCAGGCCAACATGGCCATGCTGGACAAAGACTTTGAACTGGCGGAGGGACACTACACGGAGCAGGTCAGTCACACGACATGATTTGTCAGTATCACACTGTACAAGTTCTATTTGTAATTATTAAAATTGTTCAGATTTAAGTGACGTGTTTTCCTGTTTTCTGCAGAATGCCGTGGATGAAGCCATCGAGATGTACCAGGAGCTCCACATGTGGGACGACTGCATCGCTGTGGCTAAAGCCAAGGTGACAAGGATTCTCTGACTCCAAATGAGCTGCAGAGTCCCACCTTCTTATTCTGAAGATGTTTGACCTCAGCTAAATTTAGATCAGACCCCAATACACACAACCACAAATGATAACGACAGGTTTTCAATAATAAGTCATCTGTCAAATATCAGAAAACTGATTTCAAAAATACCTCTGACTGTTTCCCAAAGTTAAATCCTCATGTTTCTTATTTTGACTCCAACTAAACACAACTTCAGTTATCGACTAAATTATAAATCATCGATGGTGTTTCAAGCACAACATTTGACGTTATGTAGAAACCTAAAATGATCCAAAATGGCTGCAGGGTCACCCGGAGCTGGACACCTTGCGTGGGAACTATTACCAGTGGCTGACGGAGACGGGTCAGGACGAGAAGGCCGGCGAGCTGAAGGAGAGTCAGGGAGACTTCCAGGGGGCCATCAATCTCTACATGAAGGCCGGGCTCCCGGCGAAAGCTGCCCGCCTCGCCATCAGCCAGCCGGAGGTCAGCAACGACACCGGCAGTCGCATCGCGGCCGGTCTCATCAGAGGAGAATTTCATGAGAGGGTAAGAGGATTTAAATCTCGATCTTTAACAAAGATCTTTATCATTTATACGTTGTTTCCTACACATACTTTTTTCCAACGGATCCCAACAAAGCATGTTTAAGAAATTCCCGAAGTTTGTCAAGATGACTCTTCACCTTTTCATTGTGAATTGTTGTTTAATGTCCCCAATATCTGAATTAGTCGTAATGATTGGATTTTGCCTCTGTCTTCTAAAGGCCGGAGACATGTTTGAGAGGATCGGGAACAACCAGAGAGCGTTGGAGTGCTACTGCAAAGGAGGCGCCTTCAGAAAAGGTAAATCAGCAGTTCTGCAGCTCGTCTATTCACTTCAACAAATATAATCTGTGTTTCTTTACATATTTGCAAAGAATCGTATGACGTTTCTCTTCCGTGCTCCCTGTAGCGGTGGAGCTGGCTCGTCTTGCCTTCCCTGCCAAGGTGGTGAAACTGGAGGAGGACTGGGGGGACTGCCTGGTCCAGCAGAAACAGATGGACGCCGCCATCAACCACTTCATTGAAGCCGGGTATGTGGTGCAGAGGAGGGATGGAGAGAGAGGACGGAGAAGACAAAGACATGGACAGATGGACGGACAGATTGTAAAAAACGAACACAATCCAACAGAGATGACCCACAACTCTTTAAATCAGCAAAAAAGAGATTTAGAAGAGTCGTCTTTAAATATGGCGATAGTTGTGTCCCAGAAAATACCAAAATAGAGAAAGGTAGTCTGCAGCCAGAGGAGAGAGGAGAGAGGAGAGAGGAGAGAGGGAAAGTTTTATTTGAGCACTGTCAGACCTATAAAATCCCCCTAACATATGAAATAATTGTATTAATAATAACAGCTGTAATAATGATAACAATAATACTGATAATAGATAATAGGCGAATAATAATCATCATCATTATGGTTGAGTAGCAGCAGCAGATCTGTATCCTGCAGCTCAGGAGTCACAAATATCTGCAGGATTGTAACTTTATTAATTATAACTTCACAAGCGAAGCCGAGCATGTGCAGTTCACACGTTTATATTAATATCTCCTCGTCTCCTCAGCTGCTCCCTGAAGGCCATCGAGGCGGCCATCACAGCTCGCCAGTGGAAGAAGGCGCTCTACATCCTGGAGCAGCAGGAGGACTCATCGGTGGGGAAGTACTACGTGAAGATCGCTCAGTACTACGCCTCCGTACAGGAATATGAGGTGAGACAGCAGCAACGAGGACGTTGTGCCTGTAAGATATTCTTCAAGTACCAGAAGTAGAAGTGAACATTACGCCGAAAGGCCCAAATCGAACGGATGGTTCTTCGTTACAATACGAGCAAAAACAACACTAACGTAACACAACTCTGCTACGTTACTACACTACATGAAACGTTGTATACGAACATAAGCGACACAAACTACAATATATTATGCAGCTATATTAACAACAAAGTCAAAGTTGTAAAGGGGATGTGTAGTTCCTTTGCCTCTATTCCTGTTTTCCAATAATTTATCTTGCTCTGAATCAAATGTTTTATGGTTTTGATTCATGTTGTCGCTGCTCGACCTGGTTCCAGGCTCTAAATTCTTTTATAAGGATTTTCTGAAACGTCAATCGAGAAAATGAATGTGAAGTTTACTTCCTGAACCAGAGTCGTTCTAAAAGTGGACGCTCACTCACACCGTGGAGCAGTTTCATCTTATCTTAGCTTCGCCTATAAGGATGTGTTACACTTGTTATTGGGTTTATTTTGTTTTTTCTTTTCCATTTTTCCAACACGTCCATCAATGACATCATGTTAGTTGTGGTAACTTCTCTAAATCTGAGTTTTCCTGTATATTCGGTCTAAATGCTGACACGTGTGTCTTCAGGGAGGTTTGTTTCCTGAAGACACACAGGACACTGCACCAACACGGCCTGAGGGATGATGTGGGCACTGACATTATGCCACTGGCTGGTACTTTTTACATATCTCTCAGGGACATATACAGTCACACACACACACACACACACACACACACACACACACACACACACACACACACACACACACACACACACACACACACACACACACACACACACACACACACAGACACACACACTGCTAAAGTAAAGTGGGAGCTCAGGATCCACTTTGGTGGCGTCTCTGTGGAGCAGCGTGGGCCGTTTGCTCAAGGTGCGTTGGCAAAAATGACAAGTTGGACGGTTTTAAAAATAGTTCACCAGAAATACAGGCCGGTTGAAACGCGGCAGAGAAAGAGAGAAACCTGGTATCGATACAAAGCGGAGGGAAGAGGCAGAGAGATGATAGCACAGTGTGCCCTTCGTATTCTGATGAGCTCAGCTCAGCCAAACAGCCTCCGCAGACTGCCAGCCTCTGAAAATAGCAGCAGGCTATTTCCGTCTGTTTGCTCTATGGGCATATTCACAGAAAGTAATTAAGATAACAAGCTCTTTGCTCTCCAACTCGTGGAAGATGCAGGAAAGTGAAAACTAAAACAATGAAGGAGGCGCGTGCCTTCAGTGGAAACATTATCCAGGAAATACCCATGACTAAACTTTTTATTAAATCAGAACGAAGGAACCAGCAGCACAGACGCTGTCGCTACAGGTTGAACTCGATGTAAAGCTTCTGCCTCCATGTTCACTCTGCACACTTCCTTCATATCTTCTCTGAATATATTCCTCATGATTCACAAGGTGATTTTGTGATTTCAAAATCAAAGAGCAGTCGTATAATTTAGTTTACAACTCAAGAAACACATAAGTGTGCAGCCTCTCTTCAACTAAAACTAAAACACTCAGTAGAACTCAGACCTCGGCCGAGTTCCATCCGTCTCCTTAAGAAAACAACACGTAAACTCACCCGATCCAGATTCCCTCATCTTGTTTTCTGACGGCATGTTTTGTGTTTCCTGTGTGTTTCATGGCCTGTAGGTGGCAGAACAGCTGTTTGTGAAAGGAGGTCAAATAAAAGAGGCCGTGGAGATGTTCACCACAGCAGGACGCTGGGAGGAGGCTCATAAGGTCGGTGTGGAACACAAACACACAATATGTAGAATTCAATTAACTGACTTTGAGTGGAAACCGACTCCAAGGCCCCGAAAATCAATTTAACCTCTGAGAAAAATCCCCATATTCATTATTTTTCATCTCCTACATATCAGATTTAATAATGATGTGTTGTGACGATAAATATGTTTGACGAAAGAAGTGTGTCTGTTCGCAGTTGGCAGTGAAGTGCATGACCGAGGAGGAAGTTGTGGCTCAGTACGTGAGCAGAGCTCAGGAGCTGGAGCGAGACGGGAAGTTCAAAGAGGCCGAGCGGTAAGTGCAGGTCTCTGTGTTTATATTTATAGTCGTTTGTGTCGTCACTGGCGGCTCGAGGCAGGAAAATGGAGTCGGGCAAAACTGCCTGTGAAGTCGTCTGTGACCTGAGATACAGAGAAACAACAGAAACAGCATCTGACTGTTGGAAAGGAGATCATTTCTTGTTATTTCAAGACCGATTCACCAAAGCTTCTCAATTCTCATAATATCCTTTTCCAATATTTTTCGATGTGAGGTGGAACGTCAGATATCTTATGTGTGTGTGTGTGTGTGTCTGTGTGTCTGTGTGTGTGTGTGCATACAGGCTGTTTACCACTGTGAATCAGCCGGACCTCGCCATCACCATGTACAAGAAGAACCGCATGTTCGATGATGTGATTCGCATGGTGGCCAAACATCACCCCGACCTGCTGAGCGAGACCCACCTGCTCCTGGCCAAGGTACGGCTCGCTGCGATCCACCGGACACCAGGACGTGTCAGCAGTTCATTGCACATACGTATGTTCATTTATGTTGATATGTAACATGTGAATGGTTCTTGTAGGAGTTTGAGGCCGAGTCCTGGTTCTCAGAGGCCGAGCATCACTTCGTAGAGGCTCAAGACATGAAAGCTGCCGTCAACATGTACAGAGTGAACGACATGTGGGAGGACGCTTACAGGGTACACACAGTCCCTCTGCTGCTTCTGTGTGAATGTGTGTTTGATAAGACTCGTGAAGATCTAGATAAATACCGTCCGTTTCTTCCATGTGCCGCGTGCGACAGGTGGCAAAGATTCACGGAGGAGGCGGGGTCCAGAAGCAGGTGGCGTACCTGTGGGCCCGGAGCCTGGGGGGGGAGGCGGCCGTCAAACTGCTCAACAAGTTCGGCCTCCTGGAAAACGGCATTGAGACTGCGTTGAATAACTTGTGAGCTGCGTTAAGACACACAAACACAACACAACATGTAACAGGACAACAACCAGAGCAGAACATGTGCTGGCTTTAATAAGCTAAGATATATTCTATGAATATAAATCACACAGTAAGTTCTGGATTATTGATTATTCTTGTCTCCAGCTCGTTTGACTTTGCCTTCGACTTGGCCCGACTCTCATGTAAAGAGAAGATTCCTGAGATCCACCTCAAACACGGCATGTACCTGGAAGACGAGGTAAACACACGCCGTTTAAAATCCATTACAATTTAAAGTCTATTTTCCTTAGTGGCCTTGAGTTGAGAAACATTCTTAATCGTAAATCTTGTTAATCCCGATTTCTGCCACGGTTTCGTCTTCCAGGGAAAGTTTCCTGAAGCCGAGATTGAGTTCATCAAAGGAGGAAAACCCAAGGAAGCTGTGTCCATGTGAGTCCTGAGGACAGTGATGAGAGATCTCTGAACCAAAACTAGATATTTTCACTCAGCTACGACGTTCAACTTGTTCAAAGTTTCATAAGTTCACGTCACTTCCCTGGGACTTGAAACTCACAGTTTTTTCTCTTTGGGCTCATGTGTGTGAACCGTGTTCCAGGTACGTCCACAACAAGGACTGGGCCAGCGCGCAGCGGGTGGCCGAGGGCTACGATCCAGAGAGCGTGTCTGAGATTCTGGTCGGCCAAGCCAAGTCCTGCTTTGAACAGAAAGACTTCCAGAAGGCTGAAGCCTTCCTGCTCCGAGCCCAGAGACCCGAGCTGGTTGTCAACTATTACAAGGTGAACAAAGCCAAACGTCGGCTTTAGAAACAACGAGGAGTTTGATTCTACTGAAACTTTACGTCAGGGACTCGTGATGTTGTCATATTCCAAATCACAGACTTGGATGTTCGGTTGTTTTGTGTTTCTCAGGAAGCAGACATGTGGAGTGATGCCATGCGCATCTGTAAGGAGTATCTCCCCTTCAAGCTGTCCGCGCTCCAAGAGGAGTACGAGAGGGAGTCCTCCAAAAAAGGAGTCCGGTAAGAATCCAGAGAGCCGTAAACGTGTGGTTCAATTTATCTGCTAAAGCGCAGGCAGCCGCTGGAACCGGTTATCGTTTCAGCAGATGCCAAACGCCTCGTTAACGCGATTCATAATTAGGAATCATAAGTTTGCTCCATGCGGGACGTTACTTTGAGAGTGTGTTTTAGAATTTGTTGGCCTGTTAGGTTGTTCGGGAAATTCTTAAGAGCCACAAAAGCACGTATGAAGATTTTACAGCCTCTCTCCGCTGCACTCACCCGCCAGAATAATCTATGCACAAAGAATCGGTTTGATGCTTTATTAAACACACGCTCTTGTGTTATTCCAAACCGAAGCTCCCAGTAAGGAGACGCTCGTTAGCCAGCGAACCAGCAGCAGGCAGCTCTTATCCTCCTCCCAGCGCTTCTCCCTCTTTAATGACCTGTGGGAGAAAACATCAAAAGTTGCCAATGGAAACGGGCGATGAAGAGGGTTAAAGTGAGCAAACACTGAATTATTCCTGCGGAGTTCAGTTCAGTTCAAGTGCAAAGATTCACAGTTTCTCTCCGGCAGCCACAGGACGCAGTTTGCCGACAGACGAGACTTCTAGAGACTGAAATTTAACAAAAACAGAAATCTGGAACAAAAAGGTGGAGAAATAAATTATCTTTGAGGTGTAACACAGACAAAGAGAAGTTTTCCTCTTCTATTCCAACACAACTAGAGGGGAAATAAACAGTCGCCTTCTGAAGCTACTTCTAAATTCACTAGATCACACACACTCATAAATACCCGTCCTCTAAACTTCTAAAAATCTATGAATTATTCTCTGAGAAATCAAGGAAACTGTTGTAAAAATGCCCTTTTCCCATCACAAGCATTACTCCTGCTTTGTTTTATACATCTGACAGTGTGTGTGTGTGTGTGGTGTGTGTGTGTGTGTGTGTGTGTGTGTGTGTGTGTGTGTGTCTGTGTGTGTGTGTGTGTGTGTGTGTGTGTGTGTGTTGCTTCCAGGGGGGTGGACAGTCTGCTGGAACAGGCCAGAGAGTGGGAGCAGTCGGGTGAACACTCCCGGGCCGTGGAGTGTTACCTGAAGGTGAAGGACGACTCGAACACGGAGCTGATGGTGAAGTGTTGGTTGAAGGTAACAACAACAAGCCTCGTTTTCCTGTCTGATAAAAGTTGATTTAATCGATTCGAGGCCGAGTTTCTTTTATATTCGCGGGTCGGGATGAATCTGAGGGGTCGTCACAATAAGACAAAAAGAAAAGGACACGACCTGCAGCTGTTGGACGGTACTAGCTGTCAATCTAACCGTAAGAAAATGAATAAACAGAATCTGTAATTAGCTTCTTCTGATATTCAGCTCTGTGGTGGGTGGATAGAAAGAGGAGACTGTGGCCAGGATTTCCCATGATGCTGCAGGAAGGACGAAGGTCACCGTGTCACCAAATATCAATAGATCCTATTCTGCTCGGAGCACGAAGCCGCACAGCAAACACTGCGTTATTGACTCGAGCGCCGGGGAGATCAGATCATCTGAAATCCGAATGGTCGCTCGGGCAGTGTTGCCAGAGGAAAGGTCAAGAGGTCGCAGAGATCGATAGGTTTTTGTTTTCTGCCCCCAACTGGGAATTTGAACGTTTGGCCCCCCCGGTGGAGTTCGAGGGGAAAAGGGGTCGACAAGGATCAATAGGTCACTTCCTGTAGAGAGACGGACGACGCACGTTAGATTTTTATCATCATTTTTAATCGAATTATGTTGTTTGACATTATTAAGTGTGTTTGTTGTTTTGCATGTGCGTGTTTCCAGGCAGCAGAATTATCCGTCAAGTTCCTGAGTGGAGATCGAGCGGTGGAGGTGATTCAGGTGGTCGGACCGCGACTCGCACACCTGGGGAATTACAAAGCTGTGAGTGGAGACACACGCACACACACACACACACACACACACACACACACACACACACACACACACACACACACACACACACACACACACACACACACACACACACACACACACACACACACACACACACACACACACACACACTATCAATCTATAGGTTGAACAAATTGTCTTGTGTGGACCAACCTCAGATTTTTTGTCGTTGATCATTTCCTGATTTTCTCTCCTGCGGACGTTGTGTGTTTTTCATGATCCAGGCTGCCGAGCTTTATTTAAACATGGACTTGTTCAAAGAGGCAATCGATGTGTTTATCGAGGGCGAAGAGTGGAACAAAGCCAAGAGAATCGCCAAGGAGCTGAAGCCCAGGTGGAAAACACACACACACACACACACACACACACACACACACACACACACTCTCTCTCTCGCTGTACACAAATCCAAAGTCAAATTCAATTCACTAGATCTTTATTTGGATCTGCACCTTATGACACATGAAGTGTCTCTGATCCCTCTGACTCTGTGCAGGTATGAAGAATACGTGGACCAGAAGTACAAAGAGCATCTTAAGAATCACGGCAAAGTGGATTCTGTGAGTATAATCACACACAGAAATACTGTATAATACTGTGTAATACTGTGTAATACTGTGTAATACTGTATAATACTGTATAATACTGTCAATCCATTCAGCAAAAGTCACTGTTGGTAGATCAATGAATCTGAATCCATGTCCTTAGATCAGAGCTGGACACTAAAACACATGTTAATGGTTCAAACCTTCTTTGTGCAGCTGGTGCATGTGGACGTCATGGCAGCTCTGGACCTGTACGCGAAACGAGGCCAGTGGGAGAAATGTCTGAGCACAGCTTCCAAACAGGTACTGACCACATGTTGCATCGTGATTAACGATTTAAAAATCTCCACTTCGCTCTGTCAACGTCTCACAAACCGCGGCCGTTAAAATCTGTTTGAATTGTCTTGTGTCTGGAATCTGGGAACGTAAATGTTTGTAATGAACATGGAATCTGTGTGAGCTCCTCGTCGTCTCTGTGTCGTGCTCAGAACTTTAAGATCCTCCATAAGTACGTCGCTCTGTACGCCACCGACCTCATCAAGGAGGGGAACGCCCTGAAGGCTCTGCAGCTCTACCTGCAGCACGGGGCGCCGCCCAACCCGCAGGTGCACACACGCTTTGATTTCCTTTACAACACAACCACACTATGGGGAGATAAGACTAAAGAGATGAAGCTAAATGCATTTCAACCTGTTTTACCCCTCAGAACTTTAACATCTACAAGCGTCTGTTCCTGGACCTGATCAACCTCCCGGACACGGACAGGCCGGAGTCGTACCGCATGTGGGCCGACCTCCGCAACTTCCTCCTGCAGCTGGTGCGTCACAACGACCGGGACAATCATGTTTAACGCTCAGACTGGAGACGGCAAGTTCAAAACACAAACCTGTTAATGTTCTTCTAATGTTGATCTCAGAGCGAGAACGTTTCCAAGTCGGCCAAGGCCAACTCCCCAGCTCACGAGGACTTCAGTCAGATGCTGCTGATCGCTCACTACTACGCTGCACGAGCCGCCGCCAAAGGAGTCGAGCAGCTGGTACGCACAGAAACACAAATACACAAAAACACAAAAACACAAAAACACAGAAACACAGAAACACTGAAACAGTAAAACACAGAAACACAGAAAGGCTCAGAGAGGATTCAGGAAGCTTCGTTGTTCCTGCATCTTGGTATTTTAATGAGCATGATCACATTTGATCCTAAACTCAAACTCAGGTCATGTTTATGTCCGTCTGTGAGTGCGTTTGTTGGTTTATTTGTTATTTATCTGTAACAGGATACTCAGACGTGTTTCCTCTTTGTTCCTTCATGACTTGTGCTGCTGACAGTTTATCTCATGAATCTCAAATCCTCGCTCCTGCCGTGTGTTTTCAGGTCAGCGTAGCAGCCAAGCTGTCCACGTCTCTGCTGCGTCACACTGAGCTCATTCCTGCAGACAAAGCTTTCTACGAGGCCGGTCTGTTCTGCAGGGTGAGTCCAGCCTCTTCACCTATAACTCGTCTTTATTGGACGTTGTCTTCTGCATAACATGAAGTTAAAATCACAAGATGAGAATCACAGATCATTATTATTCGCTGTAATGTTTTCCTGTGCTTGCAGGCCGCTGGCTGGGAGACGATGTCCTTCATCTTCCTCAACCATTTTGTGGATCTGTGTGATGTGAGTGTCACAGCCTCATTAAATCGATATGATTCAGATCTACACAGTTTCTAGAAGCTACAGAACCTTAGAGGAGAATCTGTTTTTTCATCTCTGATTGGCTGATTCCTGTCTCCAGGCTATCGAAGAGGGGACAGTGGACGACCTCAACTACTCAGACTTCCGCGACACAGACATCCCAGTTGAAGTTCCCGTTCCCACCAAGCTCGGCATCAACGTACGTCACTGTCTCCGTTCACCACACACACACACACACACACATCTTCAGGGACTGTGGTCAGACGATGAGCTGTCAATCAGAAACACTGCTCACTGACAACATGGTGTTTCATATGGGTTGTCACTTTGTGTGCGTGCGCTCTACAGGACGCTCAGCGGGAGGAGATCCGTAACCTGCTGCTGTCGGTCTGCATGGATCATTCCAAGCAGCTTCTGCCACGAGACGAGAGGAACTCGTACGTCGGGTCACTGGTGGACGCAAACACCGGCCAGCGCTCGCTGCCCTGTGTCCTCACAGGTAACACACACACACACACACTCACACACACACAAGACAATAATCTGAGTGTTTGGGATCGTGTTCCCACTTTGATGCTTGAACATATCACCTCCTGGTCTTCCCGCCTCCAGGCTACCCGGTGCTGAGCAACGGGATCAACTTCTCGTCCGTGGGCAAAACGGCGAACAAGGAAGACTGGGACAAATTCGACATGGCCACAAAGGTGAGTCCAGACGGAAAGACGCTGCAGCGGCCTTTTAAAGAGACAGAACCAAAATGTCGTATTTTGTTCAGGTTACGATGAAAAGAAAGAAACTCAGGAGATCTTATGAGGCTGAAATCTGCTATTTTATATTTTTGTCTTGGAAAATGTTTTCCCATGATTATTCAGTTCAATACAGTGGTTGATGATTTTTAACTAGTTCTTCCTGCTCTGATGGTTAATCTGCGTTCTGATTGGTCGCTGTCTGTGTTGCTCCTCCCCTGCAGACCACTCACAGTCCAGAGTGTCAGGACGTCATCAAGTTCATCGGCCGGTGGTGCGGCGGCCTGCCCCCCCTCCACTGACCTCTGCTGCTCCAGCTGCATTTCTCTCTTCCACCTTGTCTGTGAGTTTTGAACATTCTCCATCTGTCCGTCCATTTTTTATCTTTATTGAGTCTGTTGAAAAATAATAATACTTTAAAAACAAATCACCTTTTCTCACATTCCTCTGCTGCTTTCTCTGTTTCTCTCTCAGGACGACGTCGCTGAATCCAAAGGTTTCTTTGACTGGTACTGAGCAGCCGTGTGTGTGTGTGTGTGTGTGTGTGTGTGTGTGTGTGTGTGTGTGTGTGTGTGTGTGTGTGTGTGTGTGTGTGTGTGTGTGTGTGTGTGTGTGTGTGTGTGTGTGTGTGTGTGTGTGTGTGTGTGTGTGTGTGTGTGTGTGTATGCTTCAGAATTTATTGTGTGTTTGATATTTAAATGTATTTTGTTACATAACGTTGAAATGACAGACTTTTTAAACGTCGTGCCTTTATCACGTGATGCTGTAAAACTGTAACAGCTCGTAATCAGGTTCATATCCTATCAAATAAACACCTGAATACAGAAAGACTGATGAGATTATTCCTTTTTTCTAGAAACCAGATATCAACTCTCTCTGTTTAATCATTTTAAACGTTATAACCTGCTGGGAACACTGGTAAATTATATTCAGACTGGTTTTTAATTTACATATACAGTATCTGTTTTTTTACATATAGTGTATACTGTTTAGTTTTTTACATGTAGACTTTTTAGTGTTTGGATTTTTGTTTGTATAGATTTTTAGATTGAATGTATTTCATATATATTTGTACATATACACTTTGAGGCCTTACATGTATCTATTGGTACAACAGTGCAGAAAGAGAGTTTAAATGTTAAGTACACAAAAGGTACGTAAACACATTTCAGTTTATTTCTATGATTCTTTGAAAAATCTGGCCTTTTATCAATATTTCCCAATAACCAGAATATTTTCCTAAATGTTTAGATGTAGATAAATATCCATCGTTGTAAATAAATGAAACAAGATGTTCAAGAAGACAAAAAGCAGCAGATTTGACTTATTTGTTTATTTCATAGTTTGTCATTTTTACAAGACGTCATTGAGAACAAGAAAAAAATGACACATAGAGAAAATATATATTATAAACATCATCAATTCACAACTTACCTTCATTCATCATTTTAAACTGTAAATATCTTCATTTCTCTTTCTTTCACAATCAATTCATGGGGATTTATGAAAAAACAACTAATTAAAAAGTCCAATTTCTACAAATAAATATGGTCAAATATCACATTGGTCCATTAAAATGTGTGAATTATGTTTTTGAATATAGCTGAAAAATACTAAAATGGTAATATAATCAAATGAGTAAATCTTATCTTCTTTTTTATGCTCCTCATATACATTTATATACATCATTATAATCTGTTTCATATTTTGGTCTCATCTGAAGATGGTTAATACAAAAACGTTTCCTTCTGGCTCATGGAAGTAAAATGTTTTAAAAAGTTATTCCAGACAAAGTTTCAGGACATTTTTACAGGAAATGTTTGTTGTCCTTTCACATTAAAAGTATGAAATTTGCCTAAAACACAATAAAAGAATTATGGCAGCAGCTTGAGCAGGTTTTTAATAAATCACAAGATCAGAATATGTTATTATTAAAATCACTGGACAAGTTCTGGGACTTCAAACACAACCTGAAAAATGCAAACTGCAGAGTAAAAACGTGTAATTGACTGTACATGTACACACATGCAGTACAGTTTACAGTATATACAGTATATACAGTACAAACCGCCTCCTTTCCCAGCAGCTGCACGTCCACAATCAATAATAAAGCCTGTGTGTTTGGGAAAATACATTAGTAAGAGATAACTCCGGAGGTTTCCTGCTCAAAGGCTCCACGTCTCCTGAAGGTGAACATACTCACCTCCACCGTTCACTGTGGAAAAGACACATTTATATTTATATAAGATCCATTTATATCACATGAGGACGACGCATCTGTCAGAAGCTTCTGAGTCCTGTACATCTACTGCAGTTTATTTACACACAGAGGGAGTGAAATGTTCATAGACCTGTAAATATGATGATCATCCTTTAATGTGACCCACTCTCTTCTTTGATTTATACTTTATTTGAATCTGTCGTTTTTATGTGACCATCGAATTTAAATCCCAAACATCAAATATAAAACATGTTGCTCCTTGGTGGTGGAGATTAAAGACGAGAGAATTTATTGTTCGTCTCTATGACGACGACCACGTTCTTTATGTTGATGGTTTTAGTGGATAAGTATCTGGGTTTCTAAATGTTATATAATATTCTTATATTGTGTTAAATCATTAAAACACCACTGTAGGTTGTTCCTATCACACTGATGTTTGTTCAAGTGTTTATGTTTCTGATAAGTTTGGTTTTAATTAGTTATTTGATGCTATAAAAACATTATGTCTGACAACAGACTCGTGATTGGTCGAGGGCGTGTATCTGCCTGTATGACATCACCAGCACAAGATGGCTGCGCTCGTATCCGGGATATTTTGGCCTCTTTTCTGTACCATTAGAGGAAGTGGACATGTGTCGTCCATCTTTATTTACAGTCAACACAGATCCAAGTGGAAGCTGCCACGTCTGACGCTGATTGGCTGAGACACCTGTCAATCAAGCTAAAACATCTCCCTAAGCCAGTAACATCTAGTGGCCAACTGGTGGTACTGCAACTTCTGGTTTGTCATTGGCTTTAATTGTATAACGGCTCAGAACTCGTTTACCCCGAGCAGCCATGTTGATGATTAAGGAAAACACGTATGTTCTCGGTGTCTTTCAGCCGACGGGTGAGGATCTTTGGTTTGATCTTTCTTCACCTGAACTCTCGGTTGACATCCGGTCGCTCTCTTGGCATTCACCGCGTGCCTTAATTGTTTGGACATTTAAATCAAGGTCCGCCGTGAACACGAGGAGAGACGACCCACATTCATTCTCCATCGTATCTCAGTATTTTCTTTGTTTTATCCCACTCGACCCCATTTTCCCCACTTTTCCCCACCACCATATCTATCCCATTAGATTCCTCGACCTTCGGGTGAATCCGGAAATCAGGTCGCTGCCGTGAGATTTTCCATTTTTTTCGTCTTTAATTTCATGTGGCATCGATCTTGAAGGAAATCTGAAACCTTTCAAACATATTTTTATCTTTTCTACACAGGAACGTAAAGAAATGTCTCCTGCAGATAAAACATGTTGAGTCACTCATTTTCTGCATTATTACTTTACCAACAGTTATACATTCTTTATATTCTTGCTGCTTATTACAAATATCTGACCACTGCTTAGGGTTAACCCATAAATATCGAGATTACTGATGATGACGGTGTATATTCAGAAAGGTTTAACCTCAGCTCTGTTGGTCTGAATGTTTTTATTTTCTGCAGCGCTCTGTCTCCTCCTGCAGTCCAGAGACAGACGAGCAGCTCAGGAGGGTGAGGGGACATACAAGATGCTATAGTGGTCCCTAGGTGTGTGTGTCTGTGTGCGTGTGTGTGTGTGTGTGTGTGTGTGTGTGTGTGTGTGTGTGTGAAGGATATCCTGCTGACCTCCATACAATAGGCTGCATGCTGTGTACATTAACCTTGGCTATTTAACGAATATTGACTCGATATTGACTCGATATTGACTCGATATTCCACCGTGCACATATACTCTGAGTGAATAGAACAATACGTGCAGCACTTTGATCGTGTTTCACCCTGAAATCTTTTGGGTTTGCACCATTTCCTCGACCCCTGGCTTCTCGCTCGGGTCTGAAATACATGTGCAGAGATTTGAAGCAGCAGATTCCGCCTGAAAACCAAATATCGTCAACTTGTGATGTCATCTCCCAGTTGAAGAGTGGATTTGATTTGTGAGCGCGTCATGTGACGTTAAATATGATATTTCTTTTCTTCTTAAATTGCTGCAGTATGTTTTACTCCCTCCTGATTCTCTAGCATGAGCTAACCCCCCCCCCCCTCCATCCTTCTAACTGCATAGCATTAACACAAAAAAAGACACTTCAGCTACATGATGATCTTCTCTGACACGATTGTGTGACTGAAGCGAGATTCATTTCCACTGAAGGTGACTGGAAACCAGCGATGGCTTCCTGGAAGAAAAGCAGATTTAAAGAAAGACCTGAAATGTGAAAAGCCGCAGCCTTCAGCAGATAAACAGATGTATGAATACCGGTGTGTTCCTTTAAGCAGCACTGCGCAGCGTTAAAGCCTCATCCTCCATTATTCAGCAGCAGCAGGAAGATGATGCACGTTTTTCTCCTCCTGCATTAATGAGCCACAGCTGCAGGAGGAAGATGCTGCTGCTCCATGATTTTACTCCTCAGCCCACATGAGTACACAATCCTGTCAACCACCCCCCCCCCCCCCCCCCCCCCCCACCCACCCCCACCCAAAGAAATCATGACATGTACTGCAGGCTATTTCTCCTCCCGTTCTCATTCGTGCAGATGGAGCAGCAGCAGCATCTGCGCTGCTCAACGGCTCTCCGGCAGAGGAGAAGGACCCATCTGCAGCCTCATTAACCGCTGAAATGCTAATGACCCAGATAGCTCATGTCGGCTAAAACGCAGAGGGGAGGGGCGGCTGCCTTTGTGGGGGTCGGGCATGCGTGTGTGTGCGTGTGCGTGAGTGCGTGTACTTGCTCTTGTGTCTTTGTGAGGACCCCTTTTTGAGCGGACACCGCAGTGAGGACATATTCGCTGGTCCTCACTTTTCCTAAAGGTCCGTCTGAGGGTTGAGACCTGGTTTTCGGGTTAGGGTTAGATTGAGCTTGAGGTACGGGTTAGGTTAGGGTTTGGTAATTGTGCTGGTTAAGGTTTGGTTAAGGGCTTAGGAAATTCCAACTAACACGCCAATGAGTGTCCTCCTTGAGATAGAGGTACAAGAATGTGTGTGTGCATCTAACTAGAATAATCTATAGCCTAACATCAACACAAACGAGTCAAATAAAACACAATGAACAGATTTGCAGACCCACATATTGCATATAACACAATATCACATAAAGTGTGATGTTTCTAATTAAAACACCGTAATGCACCATGCAGGGATATTGTGGTAAATGATTGCAGATGGTATTAATGTGTTTGTAATGGGATTTGGGCGTGTTGCCTGTGTGTGTGTTTGTGTGTCTGTCCGTGTGTGGGTGTGTGTGTGTGTGTGTGTCATATTTCAGAGGAGGAAAAAAAAAGACAAGAGGCTCCGCAGAGCTCGACATCACTGGCAGAAGCAGAATGAGAGCAAGAGAAATGAAAAATGCAAAGTGTAATAAAGCAGCTGGAGGTTTGAAAGATAAAACACACAAGTGCCTAAACACAACAGAAAATGAATGAACGCTGCAGAGATGCGCGTAAAACCGAACAACAATACCTTTCAGCGGCGGCTGCAGGATAAATGGCGCAGGTTTTTTTTTTTTTTTTTAACCATCAGCAGGAACATAGACTTATGCACCAGGAGCAGAAACCCCCCTCCGTGAAGTGTACCGATGCAGGAGGAGGCAGTGTGTCCGCGTTCAGACGCCCTGGCCGGGGTGCGCAGCCCCGGTCCGCGGCGCGCTCCTCTGGACGCAGGGATGCTGAGGATGCGGAGGATGCGGAGGAGGCGGAGGAGGCGGAGGAGGGATGTTGCGGGAGATGCGGCCGTCGCATCGTCCTTCTCCTGCAGCCGAGCTGAAATCTGCCTGAGTCTGTTTTCTCTAAAAGCACAAATAGTCCACAGCCAGAAGAGACGCGGAGGAAAAGCAGCATCCAAACGCACAAATGCGAGGTTTTGTTTGCGCAGGAGGAGGAAACAGTGTCTGTGTGACAGGATGGAGGGAGAGAAGCTGGGCGCAGTCAGATGGAGAGAGGAGAGAGGGGGAGGTCCAAAGAGAGGGAGCCAGGCTCTTCACATCCAGCTCGGTCCTCCCTCTGCTCCTCATCCCTCTCTCCTCCTCTGAGGATGGAGGCAGGAACTAGAAGAAGAAGAAGGGGAAGAGCATCTGCATGAGAACAGGCCCATCGCCAATCTGCTCCTCATACACTGACAAGTCTCAAGCATAGAAACATTATATACTTCAAAAGGCTGAATGTGATCTATAGAAAACCACACGAGCCAAACACCAGATGTGCACCTATATGAAATATAATCCTAAAAACAATGGGCATTTATTAAAAATATAAAAAACCATGTGCACATGATAAGAAGTAGGTCATTAATTGATTTGTCTCTTGTTATCTTTCGTATTCTAAACCTTTAGCTCAACACAACTGAACAGCTCTTTGTGTGTTTTTGTTTTAGTGGACGTTTGTCAGTTTATGTCTGTTTCTTGATTTTTTGTTCTTCTTGAATCGCACTATTGTTAATTCATTAATAAATGTATATTCTACATGATTATCACAATAAATGCCTCATTATTTTTTTAAGTTTAAAAACAGATGTTTGCTCCTGCGAGAAGATTTTTGTTATAAACTCTTCTTTAAAACTAAAAACTTTATAAACAGCAAATATTTTACAAATCCAAAGGAGAACAAATATGTGTTATATACCTCCTCATGTGGTTAGCATCATTAGCATCATTAGCATAATATAGATATTGCACTTTTTTTGTAGTATTGCTATTGATGACTATTATATTGCAACAGTCATTACCCAATGAGGTTATGTTTTCAATTATGCAAAAACTACTGGATAGATTTTCATTAAATGTGGTGGTAAGATGTGTTACGGTTCAGAGAAGAACCCATTACATTTCGGAGCGGCTCTGGATCGGGGGGGCTGAGCACAATTATTTGCCGTTTGCTGCGTAACGTGAATAAAACTTTAATACGTTGCCTCATCTGTGAATACGATTTGCACCTCAGTTGCCACAGGTCGATTTTCATCAGCAATGGTGGTGAAGACAACAACTCCCATGATCCCACGCTGCTTCACGACATCATCAAACTAGGTCTTTTGGTTGAGAGACCCCTAGTGGCCGAAGTTAAATATTGTGCCTATAAGACAGTACGTAATATTTCAACATATTCAGGACTTTCTGAGACCCTGTGCAACCTCTTCTTTAGGAATATACTTTAATATATATATATATATATATTTTCCAACATGAGCAGTGTTCCTCGCGGGCTCTTCCATATGGCTCGTCATCTGTTCCCCCCTCCCCCCACCCACCCAGCGTACTGGGAACCAGTAGCACGATGGAGGCTTATCTCCGTTCACAGACCAAGAAACAATCACTGGCTTCAATTTCAGTCTCGTTTGCTTCCCATATGAATTTGACTGGAATCTAAAGTCCGGAATACAAGTAGATCATTTTGAGCAGTTTTTCAATCTGTCAACCTTGTGAATTTATATATTGTATATTTTTTATCTATTGTAAAGATGGTGAATCTATTTGTCATTTTTCATCAAAAGCTACGTTTCCACAGCCTGTTTGAATATTTTACCGACAGTCGATGTCATCGGTTCGTCATCATTTCATCTTTATAACTTGACTCAGCACATTTTACTCCGGTAAAGTTCAGCTGCATTATGGTTAATTCATTCCCCTTGTTTCCATTGGCTGTTGGGCTGTATCGTCCGTCTTAACACTTTTACTGATTCAACGTTCCCACGAGTGAAATTAATTCTGTTTGAATATTCCGCGATACTTTGGGTTTAATGCCGGTGTGACACTGCTTCATTTACATCTACACTTGTAATCCCGAATTCCATAATAACCGGAGTTTGCTTGAATTCCTCGTGGTTGATGTCAAATGTGACAAACAGGAAGGAGCTGGTGTCGCTTGCTTCAAACATGTTGACAAATTCACAAGTTGAGACATAACGACCCAAGAATCTGTTGTTTTTCTCTCTTTCTCAGTTCACACCACTTTACTTCACAACCCGTCTGGAGCAGGTTCAATATTTTGAGCGTTTTGAATCATCACAAATGAATCAAAACACTGGATGATGATGCAACGTTACGGTTTTCAGACTGAGATCATTTCGGTGGCTTCACAGTCCGGAGCCTCGATCTGACTAAGATGAAATGATTGTGTTTGTACGTCAGACTAACGATCTCTAAAACAAGAAAGAGACAAAGAAGAAAGAAATGAGAAATATTCCACGTTAAACAGATGAATGAGTTTGATGTATTTTAATATGACTTTTATATTTCTGTGTCCCACGACAAGCTACAGACACAAATAATAAACATCTGCAGCTCCTTCGCTGTTGCATCCTCATTTATCTCTTTTGTCCATTAGTATATATTTGTAGACGTGTGTTTTAAATGTATATATGTGTTTAATTGTAGACACCGGGAAGACGAGAGTAATATTCTGTGTGCAGTGAAAGATGTACATCATGTACGTATTCCCTGTATTTATATGTATTTTTTTTAAATGTACCATTTTGCCTATTTTATTCTTATTTATACTTTCACATGTTCTCTTGTCTTTCTCACATTCTATCTGCTGCTGTAACAAGGGATCAATAACGTGAGATTAATAAAGTTGATCTTAACTTATAAACAGCATGTTATCATTTCACATAGGAATAAAACGTAGATGCACCTATTGTTGTATGAAAGTTTGTATAGTTTTTGCTATTTTCTGCACCTTGTACAGATTTAAATCATAAACACAAACTAGTTATTGAATTATTTTAGAATTTGAATCTGGAGTCTCCTGCAGCAAAACCGAACTCCGTCTGAAAAGTTAACAGTTTTGTTTTATTTCCCTTCCTGCGGACGAAGTGTGTTTTCAAAGCGTGTGAATCCACCGACGTGAGGAATAAAAACATGTTGTGGTTAATTCGGCGAAGGTGAGATGTTGATTAGTTAATGAAGAAACCAGTTAATTAGGAGTTTACTGGTTCCTCAGGATAAACGGGGCGAACAGTGACTTGCAGGTTCATCACTGGTAAACACGTGTCTGACACTTTGTGCTCTAACGTCTTCATGACACGTTAAGTTGTGTCGTTATGATCTCGGTTGTGTAACTTTGTTTTTGTAACGTGTGACATAACAACACATGCCAACGGTTGTGGTTAGGTAATGGTGCTAAGCTAACCGGAGCTAGCCTCGCGGTGCGGGTTCGATGGTCTCCTCCTCCTCCAGGCTGCGGATGGTCTGGCGCCACTTGGTGAACGGTCGGATGGGAGAGATGTCCTCCAAAACACAGCTGCCCACCCCGGAGACAGCGCTGCCCGGGCGGACGGACCCCATCGAGGTCTCCGGTAAGAACCGCCGCGGAGCCCCGTTAGCTTTAGCACGTTAGCTCCTGCAGTGACCTGCAGACACACACACACAGCTCGGGTTGTGTGTCTCCTGCAGGGTCCACTTCCTCCCGTGTGAGGAACTGGTGCAGCTGTCACAACTCCACATGTATGGGAATATAGACACATCATACATGTACATGCATAGAACATGTGACACGTATGTTGTTCAAACTCTAAAGAAAACAACTTAACTTTCAACTACATCATATATAACTACAGTATATAACTGTGTAATACTACAGCAGCCTCTTGATGTTACTACAACAATACTCAATACTACAGCAGCCTCTTGATGTTACTACAACAATACTCATAAAACTACAGCAGCCTCCTGATAGTACTACAACAATACTCATAAAGCTACAGCAGCCTCCTGATGTTACTACAACAATACTCATAATACTACAGCAGCCTCCTGATGTTACTACAACAATACTCGTATAAAACTACAGCAGCCTCCTGATGTTACTACAACAATACTCATAATACTACAGCAGCCTCCTGATGTTACTACAACAATACTCGTATAAAACTACAGCAGCCTCCTGATGTTACTACAACAATACTCGTATAAAACTACAGCAGCCTCCTGATGTTACTACAACAATACTCGTATAAAACTACAGCAGCCTCCTGATGTTACTACAACAATACTCGTATAAAACTACAGCAGCCTCCTGATAGTACTACAACAATACTCATAAAGCTACAGCAGCCTCCTGATGTTACTACAACAATACTCAGGAGGCTTCTCTCCCAGATGGGGAGCGTAGAAACTAAAAACTGCTTCATCTTGCTTAGCTTCCATTTTGAGAACCCTGTGTAAAATCTTCACATCTTTAAGACATGAATAAGAAATAGATATGTGAAATGTAAGTCTAATCACACAATACAGTCAAACCTGATGTCCCAGTTCATCAGAAAACACACAAACTAAACACGTCTATGCTTTTTATTAGGTTATTCTGTCGATTTGCAGAATCCTGCTTAAATGAAAAAGGTCTCAGTCAGTGTAAACATGCTAATGACTTAGATACGAGTGTGTGTGTGTGTGTGTGTGTGTGTGTGTGTGTGTGTGTGTGTGTGTGTGTGTGTGTGTGTGTGTGTGTGTGTGTGTGTGTGTGCAGGAGAGTTTTTTATGTGTAAACAGACAGAGAGCAGCACTAAGTTGGCAGTCAGGGCAGTTGGCACCAACCTGGACCCTCTTCACTACAAGTGAGGCTGCTGAGTCCTGGCACACGATGAATAGATCTGCACTGGCACTGAGCATCACACACACACACACACACACACACACACACACACACACACACACACACACACACACACACACACACACAACCTCTAACACCCTATAACATTATAAAG
Organism: Hippoglossus hippoglossus; assembly: GCF_009819705.1. Lineage (NCBI taxonomy): Eukaryota > Metazoa > Chordata > Actinopteri > Pleuronectiformes > Pleuronectidae > Hippoglossus > Hippoglossus hippoglossus. Next base: position 2,188,262 of record NC_047174.1, read on the forward strand.
AGATAGATGACTAAAACAAACAGTAAGTCATTGGTGTTTGGTTCGGTGTTAAAGAAACAGAAGGAAATACTGAGATGACGAGTTTCAATCACAGGCTTGTTTTTGGATATAGTTTGGATTTGGCTGGAGTGGAGTGGGGGTGTGGAGGGGTTAGGAGGGCGGGGGTCCATTGCGGAAGGACGATCGGGACGGTTGCAAGGGTTCAGACGGAGTGGCAGACATGCTGGAGCGTCGCCAGAGCTCCTCGGGAACGCTGCCACAATCGAGAGAGACGAAGAAAGAAGCACAGAGGACGGGAAAAAGCTGTGCCTGGAGTGGAGAGACCTGGCAGGGCTTCCCCTCCTTTGTCTGCCTGGCTCAGGGCTGCAGCGCCAGAGGAAATCAAGAAATGTCCAAACACAGTTGCAGTGGTGGTGGATGGGGACGAGCTCCGCCTCGCCTCCGACAGAAAGAAGGAAAAGTACTTCCAACGGACTGAAAACTCTTCTTCTGAAAGGGATACGGAGGAAAAAAAGGAGCCAAAACAAGCGTTTTTTCCTTTTTTTAAATGAAATTCCGCATTGGAGCTATTAAATTTTGTGTAACGTGGCCGCAATTTCTCATGAGCTGACCTTTAATGTAAGCGGTAACAAAGAAGAAATTATGGAATTGTGTTTTTTGAGAGCCAAACAACATCCGTGAACTGGACGAGGACGGATGTGTGACTCCAACGGTTCCACTTGTAGCCAGAGGAAGGCCGACCACATGCCGAGCAAGAGGTCTGTCACTGAATGCTTGTTGGAACTGACTGTATCTGCTGGAAACATTTGTGTTTGTGTTCAAGTGTCTTGGGACGACATCAGTTTAAGTTTTGGAAGTAGAGACCTGGTGTGTTCTTCTGTTATTCAGAGAATTTTGTGTTTCTGTAAACTGATCTGAAGGTTAAAAAGCAGGCCAAGCGAGGCCAGACGCCAGAAGACCACCAGTGCTTTTATATCGTTCATTATGCTGTTGACTCGGTTTCTTTTGAAATGGAGATGGATGTGATTCTTGAACTTTTAAATGTTTGACGCTTTCGACTGAAAATCATAGATGGTCGGGTCATAAATAATATTTGAGATCCAAAGAGATGGAAATGACTTTGCTTAGCCGGCTCTTTTAAAACGTCGTGTGACTTTGTCTTTGACATTTGAGATATTGGACACACAAGTAGTAGCACATGTAAGTTTTAAAAATAGATTCTGAGCCAAAACGGTTTCAATTAGGGCTGCAGTTAGTATTTAGTTTCACTGATTGTCTTCAAATAGATAAATTGTTTTGTTTTTAAAGTATCAGTTTAGTGAAAAACCTTCCAGAGTCTGATATTGATTCTTTAAATAGCTTATGAATCCTCCACACTACACTTTTTAAGCCAGTGAACAAACTGAGATGGATGCAACTCACAGAGAAGTAACAAGAGTTCTGATTGGTCAGTTCTCTCTCTACCTACCTATCATTGTTCAGGGTCAGCTCAATAGCTAAGTAACTTCTACTATTTCACACTTATTGATCTGGACCCTCAAACTAGTCAAGTCTAGTTAAGTCTGAAGCAAAATAACGGGTGTGAAAGGTTCTTCGGACAAGGTCCAGACCAATGGACCCAACTTTAGTTGTTTTGGGATAGTTCAGCCTTTCGGATCAAATGCAGAAAGTTCACATTAAACACCAGAAGAAGGAGTTGGAGCACAAGGGGCTTGTTAACTTCAGATCCAGTGATATAATGTTTGAATGATGAGGACGTTCATTTTGCTGGTAGTAATACTGTTATACCATTTTTCTTAGTTAGTCAAACAAGTTAGTTAATACAATAGTGGAATTGACAACACGCCAGTATCAACGCACGCCGTCTACAAACCAATCAGTAAGCACGTGATGACGACAGGACGCACGTGTGTCAGACAAACTTCTTTAGTCCCTAAATTACAAAGTGAAACCAAAACTAACCAGATCCAATGGAAACAATTCAACAAACTCCTGAGTCTTGATTCAGACTCTCAGGTAAAGAAACGCCCCAAACCCCCGACTGCCAGACGAAGTGAAAGCAAAGAGCTAATGAAGAAGTTAATGTGATCCTCATCACCAGCTCCTGCAGATGTGTTCAGACGTACGGCAGCTGCTGTGTGCAGGTCTCTTAATTAGCAGGTGTGAATCATTATTTTTGCAGCTTGCTGTCGCAGAACGTGTGGTTTTCATACCGAGTCTTCGATCATGACAAATTAGGGATCATTGCCAATTTATAAAATAAACATATATTGGCCAAAATATTGATATTGGAAATGTGTTACTCCCTAATATTGGTATGATCATATGCCCCCAAAAATCCATATTGGAAAATACCAGTCCTCAGCCATATCATCCAGAACCAGTATTCGACCTCAGTCATGCTGTTGTCCCTGAATGGGCGTGAGTCCAGGCTGCAGCCAGGTTTCAGGGATCACCTGGAGTAACACATTAAAGCTGTTTCTCTTGGATTGAACTGCCCGACAGTCACATAACGGTGTAATATTCCGGTGTCCAGTATCAGATTCACAGATCCGGTGCCTCCAGGTGAGGCTGTGTATCTGCTTGTCCATCACGCGTCTCGTAAAGTGACTGTGCAGGGATATCGGGTTCAGACGGGCACTCTCTCTCTATCCATCTACCTTTTGTCACAGCCGTTACCTTGACAACACAGAGGGATGCCGGTGAATGAATGAGTGAGTGAATGAATGAACGTGTGTTTGTGTGCGATTCCATCAGACGGGTCCCTTTTGTTGTTTACACCACGGTCTGATAACCTTGACAGGGTGAACGTGACGGGCATCACAGATGTGGAGGAGCTGTAGAGAAAAGGATGGAGGTGAAAAGATGGAGGGGAAACAGGCTGAGAGTTTAAGAGTGTCGGCACTCGGATCTTCAGCGTTAACGTTTAAACCCAGAAGATCCACAGAGACTCGTGATGAAACCAGTTTATACAGCGAACAAGGACTCGACAGGGATACTTAACAATCACACGAGAGTTTGAAGGTCGTGAACATGTCAGTACACATGGCAACGGCTGGAACACGGCACCGGCTCCCTGGTAAAAAGAAAGTCAGAGTGAGCCCAAGTCACAATACAGCAGGTTTATCAGGATTCACAGGAAGTGGGCGCGTTGACCACGTTTCTAATACGCAACAGGATGAAACTCGCAGAAGAAGCCAACGAAGACGAGATTTGAGAACTTTGGGTGAAAATGGCCGACACCGGTGTTAATACGTCGTGACCTCCCTCCTCGTTGATCTGCTCAGGTAACACTTCTCCTTTTCCTGTTGTTGTGAGCGTGTCTGCTCGGAAAGTGTCTACGTTCTTCTTATGTGAAAGGTTTGGACGATTGGGTCGCGACAATCTCCTGAGCCCCCCCCCGCACCCCACCCCCCCCTGCCAACAGTCCCCGTTCTTCAGAAGTACGTGTGGAGGCCAGAAAGCCATTACGTGAACACACAGACGTACCCAACAATTTGACAGATTCCGTGTCTGAAAGGACCCAATCAGTCCTCCATCTTTTTTAAGTGCAAAGTGCGTTAAGTACTATTTCCTGCCCCCCCGCCTCGACCACACACTGTCTCACTGCTAATGGCTCAGAGTGATTGATCGAGTCAAACCCTCAGGGGATCACACACAAGCACACAGACACACACACACACACACACACACACACACACACACGGCTGTCAATCAAGCAGATGGTAATTCAATATTATCATACAGTTTATGGCACATGCACTTTGCTGAGCAGAAAAACGCAGAATCAGGATTTCACACAACGTTTTCTCCTTTAGCTTAAAAAAATATACACATTAAATGCGTGTCAGAAATGAACATTAATCTTCAGCACGTACAATATTCAGCCGCATTAAAACACCTGGTAACTGGTTTTAACGTTGTGGCCGATCAGTGACACATGGATCCACGAAGGCTGACGATTCAGAATTAACTCACAGCAATGAAAAGTCAGAAGTCGTAAGAGAAGACGTCCTGTTTTCTCCTTTCTTTTGTCGATTTCACCAATCGGGCACCTTTAGGGGACTGATGTCTACGAGTGTGTGAGATGTGGTGTCGCTTGATTGAATTCAAGGGGACCGTTGGCGGTGGTACGTGCGTAACGTTTCGTTCTTTCGTCATTTCAGGATGGTTGTTTTTTTTTTTTTTACGACTACCTGCATATTTTGGATTCTGCAGCTTCCTCGAGACGACCTGCGC